>NW_024039050.1:600000-875000 GCF_016077235.1 Cyprinodon tularosa | reverse complement strand
GGGACACCCCTCATTGAAAGTGATTTCCACAACCAAATTTATGGTCTGGCTAATCAGGACGCAGGGCGGGTGTGTCCTGCATGTGACGTAGTGGAGAAGCGAGTTCTGTAAGTCGTTCGTCTTTACTTTTTTGGTTGGCTTCTTTTTTTTAAATAAGTCTGCTGTGCACAATGTTGCCTTTTATCCCCACATTTTCATGGCACAAACGACATTGATCATTTACCGACATTGCGCTGATTCCACTGTTGCTATATCCAAGATGTCGGCTGTTCTGTTTTGTTTTTTTCCTGCGTAGCTCTCACAGCGTCACGGGTTAGCTTCGGTGTGAGTGGTTGAAATAGCACGTCGATAAAGATGACAGACAAGTGGCTTATCCAATCATATGCAAGGAGTTTTGATAAGGCCCAGCCTTCAGTAAAGGCAATTCCTATGGCGGTGTCCCAGATGTATGTGAGTGGAGCTAGGCGGAGCGAGACATGCATCTGGCTGTTGTCAGGTTAGGAATTTTTTTGAGGAAAGTTAAAATGCAGCAAAACACAAAGAAAAAAATTAGGCAATTTAGTTATCAGAAATCAATACTTAACAGCAGTAAAAATATGTCATATATTCAGATTTTTATTTCATTTTTTTTTTAGGAAAAACAATGTGTCAAGAAAAATGTTGTCATGGCTCAGGGGAAAAAAAAGCTTTTCGTTCTCAGGTCTAAGGAAAACAATCGTCAGGTATTAGGAAAAAAAAGTTCTCAGGTCTCAGTAAATAAAATAAAAAATCAGTTATAACTCAGGTAAAAGTTTTCAGATTTACAGAAAAACCTTTTCAGGCCTCAGTGTATATAAATATATAAAATTAATCTTTAGTGCATAGAAAAAAAATGGCAGTTCTCAGTAAAATAAAATATTTAGTCTCTGGGGGAAAAACTACCTTTTAGATCTCAGGTCTAAGGCTTTACAGAACGTTTTCAGTTTGCAGTATATATTATAAAATTATTTAGTTCTCAGGTCCTTGGGGGGGAAAAATTATCAGGTATGAGGTTTTTGGAATAAACCTTTCAACAGGTGACAACTTGTGCTTTGTTTTTCTAAGACCTGATACATTTAATTCAAATATCCATGAACTGCCAACTTGTTTCCTGAAACCTGAGGATGTAATAAAATGTACCTTGTACCCATGAGTCTCCTATTTTAATGTGTTTTTTACATGAAAACATGCTGTAAAGGTAGGCAGACCTAAAGCTGAGGAGGCTCTCTAACCACTGACCTGCTTCTCTGCTCTTTAAGGTTAAAATCAGCAATCTTACCTGTTTGAGCCTCCATTCTGCTGGAGTCTGCAAAGAAAAGGCGACGGTGATAAAATCAGAAAAAACAAACCCAAGAAGCTCAATACATGCAAATACTACTAAAAAACATAATTCAGAGAATATTCGCCTTTGCCTAAAATTAGCAGTGTTTGTAGCAATAGTTTCACATTTTTTAACCCGTGTTAAGCTTTTAATGTGTTTTTAGATTTTTCTGTTTAATATTTTGTAGTCCTAAGCACAAATCCAATTTTTAAGGCTGATTCTGAAGATATAAATCTTTTTTATACTGTAGTTTTAGTGCGACTCCTACAGAAGAGGATTAGGGCCACTGGAAAAAAAAAAAAAAGTTAACTGCTTTTTAAATTTTATTTCAGTTTAACATGGGAAAAAAGTCAGAATTCAGACTTTAATAAAAAAGTTCTGACTTCTGAATTCTGACTTTTTCCCCATGTTAAACTGAAATAAAATAAAAAAATCAGTTAACTTTTTTTTTTTTTTTTCCAGTGGCCCTAATCCTCTTCCATAGACTCCACTAGATGGCAGCATTAACAGGTGAGAAGCAAGGATGTCAAATGGTTAAGGCCTCATGGGAAGCATGAGGGAGGGGTTCTGATTGGGCAGCAATAAGAGGCAGAGTCACCAGATTGACAGACAAATGCTGAATAATATGTCTTTATTTTTAAAATGTTTTGTCATATTATCCCCGTCTCATCACAGAGACACGCTGTGTCCATCTGTTCTGTAGAGACAAGAACTGAGTTTTCTTTTCATTTAAATGTCTCAATACTAAATAATCTGATATCAACGTGATTTAATTGTTTCATTTTAGACAAAGCTTCATTAATGTTTAGTTTAATTTATTTCAAGGGTTCATCTGTTGTTCAGTCCAAAAGCCCCTGATCCAGGTTTCATCTTGTTTTCCTTCAGCGTTTTGCTATCAACAGTTTTCTATACAGATCTCATTGTTGGTGTAGACCAGGGGTGGGCAACTGACCACCTTAAAATTATTTTTTTGCGTTTTTGAACTGTTTTTTTCTTTGATTGAAAATATTTTTTTTGACTGAAACAACTTTTTTTGGAATTGAAAGATTGAGACACACATGTCCTGCCCATGTAAGGCCCAAACATTATTAGAAAATGTAATGTTTATTCTGGAACATTTTAGTTTATAAAAATGTTCCACATCTATTCTATAACAAATTCTTCCTGGGCTTTCAGCTAATTGGACTCATTTCTGTGTTCCAATTGATTTTTTTTCAGTCCAGTTCAAAAAAAGAAAGACTTGTAGAAACATTGAGACAAAAACTATAATCGCAGGATGGAGCAATGATCCCTGATTCAAACCAATGCAGCAGTTTCCATCCTTCACTCGGTTCCACGGTTTGTTTATCGTGATCTTTAAGAATTTAAGCGAACAGTTTTATTTAAATACATTGTATGTTACTTAGAGGAATAACGTGATCAGGTTTCAAATACCACAAAGGCTTCACAAGGAAGCCACAGCTTTTTGTACATGTAAAGAAAATATGTTCTTACCTGACTTCCGCTGCAGAATGGCTCCAGTTCTGAAAAAGTGATTCAGGAAGAAAAAATAAATCGGATCATTCAGCAGGAGATTCAGGAACAGTTTGCAGGTCGGATCATTTCTGCTGTTTTCAGCGTAAACAGAGAAAACGCCGTCTTACCAACAGCTTCTCACATTCCTCCACCTTCTGGTTCAGCTCAGAATTCACCGTGAAAGAAACCCGGTAGAACAAACTATCTGCAGAGGAAAGATGAGATAAGAGAAAAATCAGCGCTTGGTCATGTTTTTTACTCCTGTAGTGACCTTTCTATTACTGTGCCTCACAGCAGGAGATGAATCAAATATACTGAGCCAACAGGCACATGCAAAAATTAGGAAATATTCTACTCAGCAGCAACGAAGACTGCTATACCCCGTAAAAGGAACAGTTACTGGAAATGAAGAAAAACACAGAAGGAGAGCCCATAAGTGTTTTGCTTTAGTTTTCTGCTGGAATCAGAGAATAAACTCAAAATATTTAAGGAAATTTCAGGCCTCCAGTATCAGACTGATTCATAAACCTCCACATTTCATCTGGATTTTTTTTCCCTGCAGAGTCCAAATCTGTCTGAGCTGCTAGTATGGATCAAGAATTTGCATGTATGGCTAAAACCTGCAAAACTTTAGTTGTCTTTTTTTTCGGGGGGTGGGGGTGTGCTGACTGATGGGACCAGCTGTAGCTTTCCAATCAAAAGACATAAAAATAAGACAAAGAATGACTAAAACTAGGCACAAGTACTTTAGTAATTTTGGCCAAAGTTAATAAGGGTAACAGTGAAGTCTCTATGAGATAAATAGTGGTGCTGTGGGCTGTTTTCTGGCCTGTCATAGAAAATCCCAGTAAACTTCATCAGAAGTTCCACCTTCACACACCCTAGAAAGACTCAAAGTGTTTGAATACTTCTGGAACAAACTGAAGACCTTAAGTGGAACTTCATCTAATTTAATATCCTTCATTAAATGAAATTTTATCATTAGTTGCAATCTGCAGGATTTCAAAACTCTGCAAACTTGCAGAATTTCAGTCTGGATTCCCATTAGAAAAGATCTGCAGATTAACCCCCCACCTCACCCTCGTCATAGCCCTCACTCATCGCTATTATTCACTGGATTGCTGATGGCACAAAAAAGTGAAACCTCCGTCCGCCATACTGGTACTCCCCACTCCCACTGAGACACACAGTAAAAATGTCAACATGTGTAGCAGTTGGTTGCAAAAACAAGTATTTTGCCAGCTGTGGGGAGACGTTTCACAGGTAATATAAATATACACATAGACATGTACGATGTAGTTACCCTAACAATGTAATAAATACATGTATATTACATGTACATCATCAATTTAGCACTTTTGGCACATCTGTATTATTATGCTCCATCCAACACATTCATTTTGTGATTTTTTTATCATAAGTTAAAGTAATCTACTAATGCTATGGAACAGCAAGTGTGTGTCAAAGTGATTAATCTATTTTTATTTTAAAAGTTTTAAGCCCCCTTGAAAATATAAAAACAAAAGCACTGTTGTGTGATGCTGTAGCGCAGATATTGTTTACATTGCGACCTGTCTAACTAGGGAGTACCAATATGGCGGCCGGTGGCTTCACTTAAACCCCCTACTACCAATAGGCAATCAGCAATCCAGTGAATAAATAGAGATTAGTGCTAGTTGCAGTGGTTGAGGTTCTTTGTTCCATCTCCTGCTATGCTTCACAGCAGCCACTAGATGTCGCTCTTGCATTTGAATGTGATACTTCCAGCTATTGACAGACAACATTATTTCTGGTTGGAGACCCTGCAAACTGCACATGGATTTTTTTCTGTTCCTTTGAGCATCTCAAGCAAACTTCAGGTTCTGAATCAAAGCAGATGAGCAGAAGTTCTCCACCAGAAAGCTGAATGGACTTAGATAAAGGAAGATGGCCGAAACTGATCAAGCGTGAGGAAAGTGTCAGATAATCCAACATAGAAATCAATTATAGAATCACTCAGTTTCATCTACATCGACGGTGATCATTACATCAGTATGATTGGACAGCTCAGGCCATAGAAATGGCTCAGAATCAACACAGCAATCACCAGGAGGATCTAGATTTATTTCATTGTAAAGCCCAACCACCTTTTTAAAAAAAAATCAAACATGCACCCAGTCCTAAAATCCTCACTTTATTTTATCTAAAGGTTCTTATCAGAGCCAATCTGGGCTTAAAAACCCCAGATTTTAAGACCTAATACAATCAGGAAGAAGGTTTTGATGTGATTGTTTTTTCTCCGACCATCTACAGCTACAGGTTGGACATACTGTTTCCCGATGACTCTCTGCACAGACACGGAAAATCAAAGGTCTGTTTACAATGGCAGGGATCCACACTCAGGGTGGGCTGTAATGTTGTCTGTCTTGCATCCTTGAAGGGAGCAGCTGAGGATGAAGATACTGAAGGTGGCTTCAGAACAGCCTGGTTCCACAGGCTGGGATCAGAGATCAAACCTACAGCAGAATCTCCAGCTTGAGTGATATCTGTTGTTTCTGGCTCAGAAGGAGGATCGACGTCCTCACTCATTTCTGAGCTGTTTATTGTGGCTGCTGTCTCTGTGTTAGCAGAGGCAGACAGCATGTTGAGCTCAGACAGGGAATCCTGATTTGGGGCATGGATAGAAGAGCTGTTGGGGGACCTGAAAGCTGCTGGATCGGGGTCAGAAGGCAGCAGGGGTTCTCCCATAAAAGCATCAGTAGTTTCTTGAGATGCATCCATCATGCATGGATTATAAATGTGTAAAGACGCAGCTCCAGCTTCCAGGATCACATTTAGAGTTCTGGCATCACTTCTGCTGTCAACTGTAGTAGTGGTTACTCCAGAGACAGACTCTTCTATAGGGAACACCTTTGGAACGACATCCTTGAGATCAAACTTCAAAACCTTTCTGGATGGTTCTGCTGTCTGGGAGCTGCTTGCAGGATGAAATGAAACTCCATCAATGTCTGTGTTTCTAGCAGGAGCCAGAGGCTGGGAGGGAATGGCTTCCCATTCATCTCCAGAGAGCGAGGAAGATTGTTTTCTGGAGTGGGAGAAGAACTGCTCGACCGGCATGTCTGCTCTGTGTGCGGTCTGGAAGTGTTTGTTCAGGAAGGCCGCTGTGGGTCGAGATGGTGACAGAAAGCCGGTTTCTGTTTCTGTCAGGCTGACGGTTGCTGAAGTCGACCTGCTGGAGGTGACGGGGAGGGATACAGTGGGAGGAATTTGAGAAACAGAGGGAGAAGGAGGCTGGAGGATGTGTGCTAAGTTTGGAATACGGTTCGACCCATCAGCATGTGGAGCCGGGATTACCAGATGGGTTCTGTGGCGTGTTGTAGCTGGATTTAAGGAGGGTAAAGATGGATGAATAAACGGATCATTATCATCAATCATAGAGGAGCTGGTGACACTTAACCTGATCTGAGATCGTGTGGGATCTCCAAGGAACTGCTCCGAGTTCCCTACAGAAGGAGGTGACGTCTCAATGGACGTCCTCAGGTTTTCACGCTGGTTGTGAGATAAAGCATGAAGTAGAACGTCTGAATGTGAAGGATTTAAGGAAGCAGGAGGATCTTCTGACTGAAGTTTAGCAGAGGTAAACAGATGACTTATATGAGACTCATCTGGAAAAGGATAAACATCCTTAAAATCTCTTGGATCAGGCCACAGCGAGATAGGACTCAAAGATGGACCGGATCTATTTGACCTCAACACCTCCGATAAATTCTCCACATTCAAGGAAGTTGGGCTGTTCTGACTCATGGAGCCGTCCGAGGAGCTTAAAGGATCTGACTGGGAAGGAATTTGGGATATATTGCGGGAGGATTGCTTTTCAGAAAACAGGAAAGCTTCAGGTAGAAAGGCATCAACACCAGGTGGTATACGGTTCTCAGAGATGGAATCAGAAAGAAGACGATGTGACGGTAGAGATGGATCTGCAGGTATGGTATGAAATTCTTTTACAAGGTTGGAGGAGGGAGACAGAGGTGGCACATTAGAAGAATCGGAGGTTCCCGACACCAAAAGAGAAGCAGAAAACTGAAGAGGAGAGAAAGTGTTGGAGGAGAAAGAAGGCGGCTCAACTGGACCCAAAAGAGACTGTGAGGAAGATAGAGGATGGAAAACCGGGGAGGGACGGATTTCGGCGGACAAGCTTGTTTCTTGATTTAGATCTATGTTGTGAATTAAGCCAGTCTGTCCCACAAGTAGAGAGGAATCAGGCGTGTTGTTGGTTTCCTGCTGTAAGACAGAAACACCAACAGCTGGTTTGGGGGGAACCTCCAGAGAAACAACAGTAGAGGCTGAAACGGTGAGGTTAGTTAAAGACGATGCCGGCCGAATCCCTAAATGTTCCTCAAAGTTCGGTTCAACTGGACTTCTGTTACTTTGGGACATTTCCTCTGTATCCTCTTCTGTCAGGGTCTCCGATACTCCGGATACGGTGCCGGTAGGAAGTTCTTCCTCTGAGGTAACAGGATCATATTCGTACAGGTGGCCCACCTCGTACATGAACATGTCGGACCCTGAAGAGTACTCCAGAGGATCCGTCCAATTCCTTGTTTGGAATTCCTCATCGCTGATGCTGAGCAGCCAAGCGGGCGCTACAGGTTTTTTCTTTCTGTTACTCAGCCATGATGATGCCAATGATGATGATGAAGACACCTCACCTTTATGTTGCCGTGGAGATGAGTCCTGCGATGATAAGGAAGCCTGTGGTCCAAGGAGAGTTTGAGAGTCTCTGCCGGTTGTTGGGGACTTGTTTGTTGTGATCTTATGAGTTACAGACAAAGGCTTCGCAGTGAAAACTGGACGATTTATTTGATCTGTCGCCTGGGTCGGATTCCCCAAAGGTGGGGTTGTGTTTCTCGTAACGGGCCTGGCTGTCGACTTAAGTCCGATTTTTGGAGCGGAGGGTTTTGTCACACGAACCTCCACCCTGCTGGGTGTTGCCCGGGTAGCAGCTGGTCGCCTCACTGCGCTCGGCCTTTTCCTCAGAGGGGTGGAGATAAACCCCAGGGAGTGTTTAGGCCTGCTGTAGGATGCAGCTCCCCGGAAGAAAGCCGATCTTGGACGGGAAGGATCCCGGGATGAGACGGGATTGAGGGTTGGAGCGATGTTTCGGGGTTGGTAGCTTGACTTTGGGAGTCTGAACTCTTTGTGTGTAAGATTAAACTGACTGGACATAAAGGAGCGAGGAGGTAAAGTTCTTCTAGAGTGACTTGGATGCAGCGCACGCCTCAATCTTCTGTTCATTTGAAAAAATCCAAAGTTTCTTCCAGGAGCTAATCCATCATTTAGACTTTGATTGTGGATGACCGCCGGTTTCGGCCTTGTAGTTCTGGAGGAGAATTTTGAAGCGCTCTTCTCTGGTGAAGCAAGTTAATTAAAGTGGGTTAATTTAAAATCTTCAGCAAAATAAACATTACACCAATGAGAAAAACCAACAAGGTTACCAGACATTGTAGATTTGAACAAATGCTTCTTTCATCCAGATAAGCTATGAATCACTTGCATAATTTGATTAACTCTTGCAACAATACAGAGACCAGAAGATTGGACAGAACTAAAGAACTTATGGAGAGTTTATTACACAGATGGTAAACAGGTCATGCAATGTGATATGTTACCCAGAGAAGAACCATCAGTTTCAGCTTTGTTAGTGGACAGGTGGCTGGTGGTTAGAAGCGGCAGCTGAAGAGTCGTCCCTGGAAGAGTTTCAGGTGACAAACCAACAGCAGAAACTAGGAAAACGAAGGCGGTTAAAAGATAAAAGGTTGGAAGGAATTAGTAAATACTAGAAGAATCAGCATTTTTATAGTATTTTATTTGGGGGCTTAAGAAATAATTAGAAAAATTAAGTCAGCATATAAACAGAAATGGGCAAATGTTTTAAAATAGTGTTCTATGGAATGTGGATGATAAAGGTCTGATTTGTTCATTCCCTGAGTCTTTATCCACATGACAAATATCCTAATTTTCTTTTTCAAAATTAGCCCATCCATCCATCCATCTATAGATCCATCCATCCATCCATCTATAGATCCATCCATCCATCCATCTATAGATCCATCCATCCATCCACCTATAGATCCATCCATCCATCCATCTATAGATCCATCCATCCATCCATCTATAGATCCATCCATCCATCCACCTATAGATCCATCCATCCATCCATCCATCCATCTATAGATCCATCCATTCATCAATCCATCCATCAATCCATCCATCCATCCATCTATAGATCCATCCATCCATCCATCCATCTATAGATCCATCCATCCATCCATCCATCTATAGATCCATCCATAGATCCATCCATTCATCTATAGATCCATCCATTCATCAATCCATCAATCAATCCATCCATCCATCCATCTATAGATCCATCCATCCATCCATCCATCTATAGATCCATCCGTCCATCTATAGATCCATCCATTCATCCATCCATCCATCCATCCATCCATCCACCCATCCATCCATCTATAGATCCATCCATCCATCCATCCATCTATAGATCCATCCGTCCATCTATAGATCCATCCATCCACCCATCCATCCATCTATAGATCCATCCATCCATCCATCCATCTATAGATCCATCCGTCCATCTATAGATCCATCCATCCATCCATCCATCCATCTATAGATCCATCCGTCCATCTATAGATCCATCCATCCATCCATCTATAGATCCATCCATCCATCCATCTATAGATCCATCTATAGATCCATCCATCCATCCATCCATCCATCCATCCATCCATCCATCCATCCATCCATCCATCCATCCATCCATCCATCCATCCATCCATCCATCCATCCATTTAATGCTAAAATTGTTTTTTTTATTTATTTTTTTGCTTTGAGGGATTGAATAAATCTGAAATCAAAATAAGTAAAATCAAAGAAATCAAAGGAATGATTATTTATTCAGAAGAAAGTTAATATTGCATGCATGATGTGGAAGAATCTAAGCATTTGATTGTTCAAATGTTTTTTAAGCAATTGTGTAAAATTTGGATATATTAGAATCTCCATAAACTTTTAGTGCATTGCATCAACCCTTGGAAACTTAACTATTCAGCCAGCTGCCAACAACCCACAGATATGTCTAGGCCGTGCTTTCTCTTTGGCTTAGTTCAACTTATTAGGAGGATAACTAGTGTTACTTTCCAGCAATGCAGCCTTGGTTCTAGTACAGAGCTGGTGCTCAGGTTTATAAATCTGAAATATTTATAGAATTCTATAAACATCGACTTTCTGTTAAAGCTAAGATGATTATCTATCAGCTTGGATGTAGAACCTTTCTGTTTCAGGTCCTGAGCACAGATACTTGCTGTGCGTGTCTAACAACCAATCTTTTCTATATTTTGCTACAATTAGAGAGTTAAAATAAAAATGCTTCCGATATCAAACAAAGCACACATTAACTTAAGACGCACATAATAAAACACAACATATCCAGTCTAACGTGGAAATGTTAGCCTATTGTTCAATCATGAAATCTGGTTTTAACCGATTTAAATGAGGCCTGTAGAGCTTAAGATATTTTGGTTCTTCTTTTTTTCCTCCTGGATAATCTACTAATGAGCTTTTGGAGTAATTTTGATTGGTGAACCTAGCTTTGTAATCCTTTCAACTTAGGCTGGGCCTTTAATTTATTAATTTTAAGGCATAAAAAATAGCACTCTTAATTGCATTTTTTTAAAACATACTAAAGTCTCGAGAGTGAATTCTTATTTGCTTTTTTTTACATTTAAATCTGATGCAAAAGCAGCTTTACAAGCATTCAATTATAAAAACCATCTCAGTATAACTTATGTTGCAGCAGCCCAGCCCTTTGCGATGTTAGTGAAAGCAGTAACATTCGTGGAATAAATTCCTACATCAGAACAGTTGATGAGCTTCAGAACCAACTTTTTACTCTATTGGGCTCTATTTAAAGGCCCCGTCACACCTTGATTATTTAGACCAGCGTATGCCGCAAGCAGTGTTGGGCACGTTACTTTGAAAAAGTAATTAGTTATAGTTACTAGATACTTCTCCCAATAAGTAACTGAGTTAGTAACTGAGTTAGTTAGTAGTAAAAGTAACTATTGCGTTACTTTTGCGAGTGTATGAAATTAATAACTGGGGTTGTCTATCTATCTATCTATCTATCTATCTATCTATCTATCTATCTATCTATCTATCTATCTATCTATCTATCTATCTAATGATCCTTCACGCTCTCCGTAGTTCTCCTGTGGCGCGAGCACAGGGCGGCTGTTACGCGCCTTTAGCGAGCATGCGCGTTTCCTGTTGCTTACGCGGTGAATTGTGCCGCCGCGCTGTGCGGAGATGCAGGGGAAACCGTATCTGATGGGGAAACGCAGCTCGACGTAACACCGGTATTTCCATCTGGAAAGCGCTGTTTTGCTGCTGGACCCCTCCTCACTCTCCATCCTCCCCTCTCTCATGACGCGCGCACGAGTCCTATCATGAAAAAAGGTCAATTGTGCGACCTGAGTAACGTGCAGTAACGGGGTGTCGGCAATTGTAACTGCGTTATAGTTACAGTAAGAGTAACAATTTTGATTACTCGTTACTAAAAAAGGTAGCGGCATTAGTAACGCCGTTACTTTCAACGCCGTTACTCCCATCACTGGCCGCAAGTAAGGAAAATCTGGCAAAAACGCTGGCACACTTTGGATAAGTTATGGGTACGTTTTTGTATAAGTTTTGAGCACGCTGAAACACGCTGGCACATGTCAATATATCACACCAAGTATGTCAAGAAATCTTAAGCAAACTCAAAATTTCCTGACGTATGCCAGCATATGCCATATGTGGGCCATAAGTCACAGGTAAGTTATCTGATGGTTGACATACGTTAAGTGTAAGTTACTCTTAAGTTGTGGCGTCTACCTTATCCAAACCTGTGAGTAATATGTGCATAACTTATGCGTAACTTATCAAGAACTTACCTACAACACATATTAACGTATCTGACGTGTTCCAGAGGAGCGCTGAACGTGTTTCTAACTTCCAGCTACTGTATAATGGCGTATTGGCAGCGTTTTGGTATAAAGGGGGTAACCTGACTCCGCCAGATGGATTTGCTCCGCATATCCATCTGGAAACCTTCCGTTGAAGTAATTTTGGGAAGGGGCGAAAATACTGGTTAGCTGATTGGCCTAAGTTGGTGATAGACGAGCCAAATAAACCAATCAGATCAACGAAACATATGACGTACTAACAGAGCGTACTAACAGAGAAGTACTAACAGCCAATTGATAGATCAAACTCTTGCCGAAACCAGTCGGGAGAAGAGCAAAAACATCTTTTCCTCTGAGAAAAGCCTCCAGAGCAGTATTTTGCTCTTCTTTCAGTGAAGAAATACTCTGTAATTCTGATAAAACTTGCTCGATAGCCACACTAACGCTAGTTTCATCGGCTGAAGCGGCCATGTTCTTTAGACTGAACTGTCGCGCTTCTCGTTGCGTCACACCTCAACCCGCCTCAAAGCCAACGCTGATCGGACATTCGTTTGGAGAACGGCTCCAATTTTTTTTACTGAGAGTCTCCAGACTGATCTGCGAGTAAAATCTTGAAAGCTCGCGAGATCAGGATGGTCTCACGAGGCAATAAAGGGGGTTCACAGGTGGAACCTCTTCCAGACTTCATCCTCATCATAGAGTGAGCGAGAACTTAAATGTGATGTATCCTCCCTCCGTTCACGCCCACGATTGACAAACTTCCTAGCAGACATGATGCTGAATCGGCTGCAACTGCAAACCTTCTTTCTTTTTCTTTTTATTTATTCTTTTTTTTGGGCAGACGGTAAACAGCAGCTAAGCCTGGATAACAGCGGTTTGTCTGAGGGTAGCAGCTTTAACTGATGCTTCGTAACTGTTAGAATAATTGTTGTGTTTTCACAGCCACCTTTTCTGTAGTATACTGTGATTTGTAGATTTGGTTTTGAGGAGGTTGTGGTTGATTTACGGGCAGCACTCGACCTGCTGAACTTTGGTGAACAGCTTCAACCGCTTGGACTTTGACTGAACCCTGAAATTTATAGGATGTCTACTGAGACTGCAGGTCTGAATTGTTCATGTTGTTTCTGATCTCTAGAGCAGTCTCAGCTGTTGTAACAAGGGACCCCTGATTTCTAATAAACAGCGAGCAGAACGCTGGGACTGCAGAGTGAGGTGGAGATTGTAAACTCTGTAGTCCCTTCCTGCTCTCCTCGTGAGTAAAACTAAATTAATTGTCTCTGTGCCTTTTTTCTTTCCCTGTATGTATGTATAATGTTTTAGATGCTTAGACCTGACAGTAATACCTATGAAATAATGCACAAACATCATATAGGCATGCCATGCATTATGCATAAGTTGCTGTTGGACATAAGTTCTAGACTCCTTATGAATACGCTATGTAAACACCCAAAAGGGAAAAAATACATAGAAAATTCAGCGTATGCAAGCGTTTTAGAAGATTCTGGGATGTCGTGTGTTTGCTGGCTAAGTCTGCAAGGTGTGACAGAACCCCAAGCTACTGGATCCAGAATTTCCCTGGAGTAATCCCAAGGTATAAATAAAGTTTAGACTAAGTCTAGTAAGTCATAACCTGAAAAAAATGAACAACTCCCTGCTAAATGTGGTTGCAACAGTAGTTTTTTGTCTTATTAACTGTCTTAAAGAGACAAAGTAGACTCGGTGGTATCTATTTTTCAACTGCAGCAAAAGTTGCATATTTGATTGCAAATCTTGAGCTCTGAAAGGCAATGATCTGGACACTGTTAGAGCTCTGTTGTAGGACTTTATCTTCCGTTTACAGCAAATGTTAAACTCTTAAAGGCTGCATTTTATGCCTCCTTACTATATACGTAGCTTTTACTACATCCAATGGAAAGAGTTCATGTTCATCTGAAATTCACACCTAAAAATGGGGCTTTTCAAAAACGGTTGCATGAAAGATCAAGAGTTCCTAAAAAAGGTGCATGACAAGAACTTATAACTAATCTGATGATTCAATAACTTAAATTATGGACTAAAAAGAAGAAATATTTCTGCTGCTTTGCTCATATGTCCATTTATCCAATAATTTGGGTGTAAAGATGGTTTTAGAACATATGGTTTTTGGATTAAAATATGATTGAATTTAATAATTGATATAATTGACTTGGTTTCTTTATGTTTGTTGCTTTCTCAGAACTATTAGCTTCCTTTTTCATTTCATTTTTGTGAGATCTCAAATCTAAAGATCTGGCAGTCAAGAAATCAACTTTTTCCATTTTCACATCAGGCCATGTCGGTTTGGAAAGTTTTTTTTTTTTTTATTCTCAGTTATTCCAAAAACCGTTTAGTGCACCGTGCTGAACATGTTTTCTACTATCAGAAGTGACAGAGTTGAATGTTAAAGCTGCTCTTACCGAGCTCTGAGCTGTTAGTAGCAGCAGGGTTAGTGCCAGCAGACCAAACAGCTGCTGTGACGCCGCTTGTCTGTTCAGCTACAGGAAAAGTAAAAATCACTTCATGTAAGTCGCCTTAAAGACACTGATGTGTCCAATCTGCTGCAAAACCAAGACATGTATCCAAATAGTTCATGTTAAAGTCTGTCCTACTGCTGCTGATGATGCTATCTACCTTACCATGTGTTGTGCTGCTGGCGGAAGCAGCGGTGGATGGAGGCGGGGCAGCGCTGGTGCTGATGGTGGCAGAAGCTGATTAGCACAACATGGTGGCATGTCAGTACCAGAAATCGCACGAACACACTGGGTTAAAGCAACAAACGCAGCAGCCTGTTGGGTCACGGCAGCAAGAGAGGTATTTTTACAGGGATAGCAGGAAACCAGGCTGTTATTTATTGTTTTTGTATCAGGACCTAAAGGTGATCTGCTCTTTATCTATGGGGCCAAAATTGTTGCTTTATTGTTTACAAATGTGTGTGGAGACTCGTATATCTGTATCTCGATTCGTGCGTGTGCAGGAGGATTTGAAAATGTGTAAATGAAACTGTAAATGTGTGAGGAGATTTGTGTGTCTGTACAACAATCTGGAAATGTGCAAAACTACTTGTGTGTGTAATCTGGTTTGCAAATGTGTAAAACATGCACAACTCTGTATTTAGATTTACAAATCTGTAGTAAGATTTGTAAATGTGTGGAACAATCTGTAAGGGCACACAGAGACACTGTCTGAAGTATTTTCACTTCAACACCCAGAAATACAGACATCATTGGTTACAAGTCCAGCGGTTTCTTGGTTGGCTCTCTTTACACGCGTTATTTTTGCTACACTTCTGCCGCCGAGATGCCGTCGACAAATGCGTAAAAGGATTTGATCTGTAATATCTCAAAAAAAAAAAAAAAAAAAAGATTTACATTTTTTTTTTTTTTTTTTTTTTTTTACTTAAAGGTACACTATGCAACCGGTGTTGATTTTCCAGCGAGGCTCCCCCCAGAGGGCGAAAGTAAAAGTGCACTGTCGTAAATATGCTCAGCTGTTCTCCTGGTTTCTCCGTCAAGCCAGGCGCGGTTGTTTTGAGCTTAGCAGACAGGTGAACGCAACGAATGACTAATGCTGCGTTCACACCGCAGCTGGCGCGACAGAAGCAGCGAGTTTACATGCAACGTAACGTCAAGGCGCAGCAAAAGGTCCCGCAGCGCGTTTTGAGCAGCAGGCGCAGCACGTCTGAGCAGCTGAAGCAGCGCGTCGGGCGCGTTTAAGCATCTGACGCAGGGAGAGAGACACAGCGCTGATGATCACTCCTCTTAAACAGTTTATTGACGCCTAAATTAACTTAAAATGCAGAAATCTGCCGGCAGAATATGCAGTTTGGATTATTTAGATGAAAAACACCTACCAGCTGCCGCGGTGAACCGTGAGGAGGCGACCCGGCCAGAGGCTGCTGATGAAGGGATTCCTACTGTCGGCGCACTGCTGGTATGTGGGGGTCTGAGCGGCTCCGACAGAAAAAATATTGAAGGCAGGATAATAATCTGAATGAACTGACTGCACTGATTACGTTTTCAGTTGTATTTTCTCACTTAAACACATATTAAAACTACTTTATTCTCACTGATCACAGCAAATATAGCTGCAAGGCAGAGAAAGGATAGTGAAGCTCCGCCCATCGCGCGTCAGACACACTTTTGCACCGCGCAGCCAGAGCAGCAAAGCTGCTTCAGCCGCGCGTCAGAACTAACTGGTACAAGCAGCAAAAATGAAGCAGCAGAGGCGATTTTGCTGCGTCCGATGTGAACGTAGCATAACTGCACAAAGATCGCCACTGTGCTAGCAACGAGAATGCTTTTAACTGGGGGGTGTAGCAGTTCTCGCCGTAAAGCAAGACCGACTCTCGCGAGACTTCTGAGCCTGTGGATGCGGGTCGGTGCTCCTGCAATTGCAAGTGCGGTATTTCCCCCACAGACCACCAGGGCGGCCGAGAATACCTTTGTTCAACCTGAAATGAATCATTCAATCATCCAAAACGTTATGGAACACATTAATTAACTGAAAAATGTTGCATAGTGTGCCTTTAAGTTGCTTACACATGGATTATTTGTAGCCGCAAACGTTCGAAACCATCTCGCTGTTAGCAGCCATCTTTACTTGTCAAGTCAACTTCCGCAGCGGGGGAAAAAAAAGGAAGAGGAAGAGGCAGCCTGCGAGCCTGCGCCCAGGGCAGCAAATCCAGATATTACAGATACAAATCCTTTTACGCATTTGTGCATCTCACACGGCAGAAGTGTAGCAAAAATCACGTGTGTAAAGAGAGCCAACCGAGAAACCGCGGGACTTGTAACCAATGATGTGTCTGTATTTCTGGGTGTTGAAGCGAAAATACTTCGGACACAGTGTCTCTGTGTGTGCTTACAGATTGTTCTACACATTTGCAAATCTTAGTACAGATTTGTAAATCTCAGTACATATTTGTAGATCTGAATACAGATTTGTGGATTTTTTACACATTTGCAAACCAGATTACACACACACAAGTAGTTTTGCACATTTGCAGATTGTTGTACAGACACACAAATCTCCTCACACATTTACAGTTTCATTTACACATTTTCAAATCCCCCTACACACGTACAAATCGAGATACAGATATACGAGTCTCCACACACATTTGTAAATAATAAAGCAACAATTTTGGCCCCATATTTATCAGGTTAATTAGCTGTTAATTAAAAAAAAGAAGAAAAATATATGGAAAACCAAAGAATCATTGGATTAAGATTCAACGTCGGTCTCTAGCATCGCTGGGGAAGCTGAGCCTAAATCCTTTCAGTCTTATATTTATTTTATGCATCTCTTAAGGTCCAAACATCATCAGGTGTTTTTGCAGGTGCATTTAATTTTGTCTCTGTGCGGATGGAGGCTAAGAGTCGGAGCCTCTCTTCCACGTTTTTTTGTCTTTATGCAGATCAGCAGCATAACCTTAAAATAGGATAAAATATGCTGTCTTTCTTCTTATTAAAAAGGATAAAAGAAAAACTTTTTGTTAATAATTTTCTTCCCAAAAAATCTATTTTAATTATTTTGTTTCTTTATTTTACAAGCTTACAAGCAGCCCACTGTTCCCCAAGGAGATGATAAAATTCTTCATTGTGAGATTAATTCCATATTCAATTCAATTCAGTTTATTTCTATAGCGTCAAATCACAACACATGTCACCTCAAGGCACTTTTCAGTAAATTGATCAATAAAGTTCAATTTATTTATTTATTTATTTTATTATTCTCATCCTGTTGATGAGTCCAGTTCTGGTCAAGCCTCTACTATTGGATGGATGACCCTGTGGCTGTAGAGCTACGTATGAAGTTTTTGTTTCAAGCCAAAAAACACCTTTTGTAAATAGAACTTAAAAAAAAAAAAGGCAATCCAGAAATTAAAGTTTGGAAAACATTTTCATATTTTATTTTCCAGACTTTATTATTCCCCTTTGTTTTTATTTTATATTATTTAGCAAATTTTTCATTTTCAGATTGGGTTTTAAAGATCACATTTTCTTCACTTCCAGAGGCGGGTTTTCTTTTGGAGTGAGGAACAAAGACGCTTTATTGGTCTGCTGGATTAGGGCTACAACTCATTTTGCTAATCAATTAATCTGTCAATTTTCAATGAATCAATTAATAATCTGATAGCCAAAGGTTCCTTAAAGAACATAATATCCTGCTCTAAGTGGGTCGATCTATCAACTAAATGCATGTTTTACGGTCTATATACTCCAGTTAGAAATTAATGGATTACCAAATTAGTTGACGATTATTAATAATCGATTAATTATGATTAATCCGATTAATTGTTTCAGCTCTAAACGCGTTACCAGTGAGCTTTTGTCAAGTAGCAGCCATTCAAAATGGCCGTGGTCAGTCAAACGCCAGTTGAATGGTTGAATAGCAGCACACTTCCCTGGAACTCCCCGTAAATCCCCTCCAACTTCCAGCCACTGCAGTGACCCCCTCTTGCATTTTTCTTTTTACTCTGACTCCACCCTTTCACTGAATTACGGGGGGTGATTAGGAGATGATGATTCTCTTTAGATCTTAATGTCCACAAATCATGACAGAAAGCCGAGGACCAGCAAGGAAAGTGGGGAAATTTGGAAAGGCTTCTATCATATCGGGCTTGAAGTGAAGAGAATATGATCTGTAAAACACAATTTGAAAAAATACAATTTGTAGATCTTAATCTAAAAAGTATAAAATCTGAAAATATAAAATCTGTCAAATGTTTTAGAAAAAATAAATAAAAAAATAACATTTGAATATAATTATAGTTATATTAAAATCTTAGAAAAAGCAAAGTTTCAAACAGCGTTTTTTTTTTTTTTATTACATCTCTGAACAATATATATATATTTATTTCTATTTATAAAGGTTTTTTGTGCCGGCAACAATAATAAAACAAAACGGAGGTGTTTTTGCAGACATGAAGTTTTTGGTTTTTGTGCATCATAACTGAACTTCTCTGATTAGCTCTTATTTTATTCAATTCAGTTCAGTTTATTTCTATAACGCCAATTTACAATACATGTCATCTCAAGGCACTTTACAGTTCAGGTCATCCAGCAACCAGTTGATTGCATCGATTGCACTCGAATGCAATCCCACTAAGCATGCTTGTAGCGACAGTGGAGAGGAAAAACTCCCTTTTAAAAGGAAGAAACCTCCAGCAGAACCAGGCTCAGTGTGAGCGGCCATCTGCTGAGGCCGACTGGGGTTCTTATCTGTGTAAAACATGTTCCATCAGACATCCTCTCGTTCTTCAGATGCAACTTTTGCTTTAAAAGACGACTTTTTCTTTTCATTTTTTTTTATCAGAGGCCATAATTGTTTTGTCATTTAACCTTCCTCACATTTCCAGGTGACAAAAGTTGTTTCTCTAAGGTCTTAGCTTTGCTTTTCTGTAGAAGACATAGTTCCCTAATGAGGTAGTTTTAACTATAAACTAAGACCTAATGAGGAGCAGAAAGGTGTTTTAATCATGTCCTGATACAAAAATGTTTCAATGATGGTAAAACAACAGGGCAGCGAAGCAGATGAAGGCTTACCAGATGAGCTGAAAGTGCTGGTGTTGATGATTAGTGGCATGCTAGTTGTGGGGGTGGAGGCTAAAGGGATGGGAGGGATATGAAACGCTGCTGGGGTTAAAATATCCTCGCTCTTCTAGTTAACAGGTTCTAAAAGGACTAATCAGCATTTATCTAGATGAGCGGAAGAAGAGGAAGACTCTAAAGTGGAAGTTTTTATACTTTAAACAAAAAAAAAGGAAAAGAATAACTAAAAATAACCTGAAAATAACCTAAGAAGGCGCTGAAGAGGAGGAGGATGGATGGATGTGCTTACCGTGGAAGGTGGCATTAATAGCATGGCTGGTGTTAGTGGAGTCAGTGGATGAGGTGGTGGGGGAGGAAGCAGCTGGTGGAAGTGAAGGGGTTTGGATAAAACAGAGAAAGATGCAGCGGATGGTGAATGGCTGTGATGCAACTGCAGTTTAACAAACGTTGCAGAGATGATTCGGATCATTAAAGGTTTTCTGACGGTTGGAGACAGAAACAAGGTGGACAAATCCTCCGACCAACAAGCAGTTTTTTTAAAGAGGCTGTCAAGTTTATTGCTTTTTTTCATTCATTTTGCTTGAATTCTGCGTCTGAACACAGAGAGCAGGAATGATTGAGCAAAATTTTGTTCAGAGGAGAACAGAACAGTGTCAGCTGCGCCGCCCTGGTGGCTATGAACTGAAACGTGGCTCCATTCTGTATTTAAAAAGAGTTTAGAATGCATCAAACCAAACTGGAAAGGAGCAGAAAAAGCAGTGCTGGTCACATATACAGGGCTGCATTATTAGGGAATACTTTGGGTTTTAAAACACAGACAGGTAAGAAGAAAAAACAGCCAATGGTATCTGCTCATCAATGCTAAAATGGTTCAACCACATGGAAACAGACGCCCTGGAGAGGCGGAGTCACATGGGACAAGCAACACTGTACATACAAACCTTATTCAAGTTTTAAATTAATCAAAAAAATTTTAAACTGAGCTGCATACCTAAAGGAAAGTCAGAGACCTTTGCACCAAACAGCAAATGATTCTGGGCTGTGGAGGAACATGGAGTACCTTCAGAGAACCACACAAGCACCTAAAATATGGGTCTGGACAAGGGGAAACTTTCTAAAACACGTCTGTTCAAATACGGGTGTGTTCGGCGGGGGTTCAAAATCATTTATTTTAAAGTCACAGGGAAGTGGCATTTCTGGATTCTGGTGCCGATTTTACACGAGTGAATAAATAATGTGATTGGTCGATTATCAAGGGGACCGTTGTGGCCGGTTTATCGGAATCATCTTGCTAACCAGTTAGCAACTTAGTGCTAGTAGGTTCCCAATGGGACCAAGTAGCACTAAATCGGTGACTTAGAAACGACACTGTCAAGGAACGCTATGGACAGAGGAAACATGCAAGAGGAGGAGAGTTTAGTGTCGGAGGTCGTGGATGAGTCTCCTCCGTCATCCGTTGTTTATTTAGAGGAGGAAAGCGGGGACGAAGATGTTGTGGAAGAGGACGCCAGGGCGGCAGAAGCTTGGTTTGGTGTAGAAGGCTTCCAGCCGTACATGTTTGAGCCCTTGCCTCGCAACGCTGCCAGTTCTGTTAGCTCTACGCCTGCCGAAGACACAGACGTCCATCCCCGTGAACACTGGGACGGAACTCAATGGGAAAGGAAAGGATTCTGGTTTCAACCGTTGCGTATATTAGCTGCGACATATGAATCAAGATGCTATGACCGAAAAAATGTGATTGACAGATGACCGTTGATATGTGATTGGCCGAATTTAGGTGTTCAGGCTGACGTAGAACTAACTGGCCTGCAGAAGATAATGAAAAAACAAAAAACAAAAACAAAACAGATTTTAAGACAGGATTTTTTTTTTTTATTGAAATTTTCTAAATTTTGGGACAATATCATCTGAAAAAGAGTACATTTAAATACATGTTTAAGTCAGAATGATTTGACATTCAAATATGACTTCTGCAAAACTGGAGGTAATAAATTTTTTTTTACAGAGTTAAATAATCTTCAGACTGAGTTACAGATTAGGGTAATTGAAAGGATGTCTTCCAACTTAAAGGAATAGTACACCCAAAACATGATTAGCCTTCATTTTCTACTCACCCCCATGCTGAACAACACTCTGGAGTACTTTTTTGATATCTCAAATGCATCTGGAGACCTGGGAGGCTTCTTGCTGTCTGCTGACATTCAAATAATGGAGGTCTATGGCGCCCGAGACAGAAAGGTCCATAAAAGTCCACAAAAAACGTGTCAATATTCCTCCATACTGCTCGTCCAATGTATTCCAAGTGTCCTGAGTGGGTAGCATCCAGAATTTACTCGAAACGAAGTCATTTAGAATATTTTTAGAGCATAAACAGTAGTGTATAGGATTTCCTAAAAGCGCGTTCACGAGTCTACGGAAACCGCGGCAGACCAAACCGGATGAAAGTGCGCATTCAGCTCAGCAAAGAACTCATGCTCTTCCTCAACACTGAAGTCCTCAGACATTTTTCTTTCGTTGGTTGTTTCTTTGCACAGGTAAACAGCACATTTCTTCTTCTACGCTTGCATTATCAGCAGAGCAGACGCTGAATGCGCACTTTCATCTGGTTTGGTCTGCCGCGGTTTCCGTAGACTCGTGAACGCGCTTTCAGGAAATCCTATACACTACTGTTTATGCTCTAAAACATTCTAAATGACTTCGTTTCAAGTAAATTATGGACGCTACCCACTCAGGATACTTGGAATACATTGGACGAGCAGTATGGAGGAATATTGACACGTTTTTTGTGGACTTTTATGGACCTTTCTGTCTCGGGCGCCATAGACCTCCATTATTTGAATGTCAGCAGACAGCAAGAAGCCTCCCAGATCTCCAGATGCATTTGAGATATCAAAAAAGTACTCCAGAGTGTTGTTCAGCATGGGGGTGAGTAGAAAATGAAGGCTAATCATGTTTTGGGTGTACTATTCCTTTAACAACTCCGAGGCTCTTTGCCTGAAATTAATTATTAATATATTAGAGGAAACATATTTAAGCTGATCAGCTATAAAAAAAAAAAAGGTTTTGATTTCTCAAAAGCCAATAAGGATATCAAAATGAATAAAAATGAAAATAATTTTTCACAAATAACTTTTGATTGTTTTTATAATTAATTAAGAGACTTCTGTCATTTTTCCAATAAAAAAATGAACTTATTAGTTGAATAAATTAATTTTTTTGCCAGGTGTGTGAATGAATTCAGGCTGAACTATGAGTAGGAACTTTCGGAGGTCACAAAACGTTTCCGTATGGGAAAAAAAAGCCCGGATTTAGAGCAGAAAGTTTCTCTAAACAAGGCGTCCAGAATCTAGTTAGATGGTTCAGCAGCTGCCAGGACGGCAGAAAACCTCCCAGTGATTGAAACAAAAAAAACCAATGGGAAAGAACCGCCTTCATGTCACACCTTCAAAGCAGGCGGATGTTTTTCTAAGCGGAGAGCCGATATGATGGCGTTAGGTTTAAAGTTGGATTCCCTCAGAGTCTGCCTGTTTTACAGATGCACCCGTTACCTAGACAACAACCTTAGAATTACAGCACGTTTGTAAAAATGTCAAAAGATCCACTTTCCTTGTATTCAGGTGGATATTTTCCGGCATGAAAACAGTGAAAGTTTGAACAAACATCAAAGGTTTTCTCCTCCTGTGTTAAAAAATGTCAAGAAAAAGAAAATATTCATCTCCTCCTAAAATCCTGTGAACTTGGATCACAGTATATTAAATCACAGCCAACACAAAAAAAAACAAAAATCACACCAACTCACTCATGTAAACCAACAGGATCACATTTGTTTTGTTTTTTTACTTTGAAAAAGCTCCTTCACCTGCGGGAACCTTTTCATCCATGATACTGTACATACGGACATTTTGAACATTCGTTTTCTGTCATTATGTGCTAAAATTTCCATGTGTAATGTAAAACTGTTTCCCATGTAGCAAGTTTTCCACATTAGCTTCACATGTTACCAAATGTCCATATGTGAAACATGTAGAGGAAGGTGTCACACCTCAATTTCAAATTTTACATAACATCCAAACTGGGAAAAAAAGTTTTCACATAACGCACCATATCATTCCGATGAGCCGTACATGTAAAAGTGATATGTGTGTCTAAAAGACAAAGTAAAATGTTTTTTAGATGAACATTACAGTAGCAGCCATTCAAAATGGCCCTTCCCAGTCAAATGCCAGCTGATTGGCAGCCCGCATCCCTCCAACTCTCAACAAAATCCCCTCCAACTTCCAGCCACTGGAGTGACTCCCATATTTTTTTTCACTCCGACTCCACCCTTTCACTGAATTACAGGATCTGACCAGGAGATCACCCTTCTCTTTAGATCTTAAAGTCCAAAAATCCTGACAGAAAGAATATTTTAGTACAAAGATTGATGTTTAAAAAGGAATTGTAGGGGACCAGCCAAGGGTCCATCAAGGGAAGTGGAGACATTTTGAATGGCTACTACTGTAGGTCATATCCAGCCCTTCTCACAATAAAAACTGCATTTTTATTCAACTTAAGTTTCCTATATACAGCTAAAACATTCTGACCACTTTTATAATAGAGGTGCGTTTAGTTTTCCTACCTGAGCAGCTCGGTCCACCGGCTTCACAGCCTGTAAGTGGGGTGGAACCTTTAGGGAACAGAGAATTAAAAACAGGAAAGTTAATAATGATCATCTCTACAATTAAAACAGCAAAACTAAAGGAGAAATGAAACAACATAAAAGGTTTACATAGCTTTGTTCAAAGGGCAGGATAATCGAAAATATATAGAGAAAAGTTAATCATTTCAGATTTTTCTCCATCATTAATATGAACCTTAAACTGAGAGAAACCATCTTTGGTTTTGCATCATTTGTTTGGTAATTTTTCTTCCAAAATGAGTCAGAATGTTTCAAACTGTGAGGACCTGTCAGGTTAACAGACCTCCTCAGGTCCCAGATTCTGGTCTGGATTCCGGTTCTTCCAAAAACATCTTCAGCTTTTTACCAGAAATCATCATCAACAAGTATTTGGAACTGTTTAACTTTCACTTAGCTTTCTAAACTAAACCCTGCTTCCAGCAAAGGGGAAATGACCCCATAGCATTATGCTGCCACCCCTGTGCTTCTCTGTGGGTATGGTGCTCTTTTGTTAAACATCAGACCTAAACAAAGTTTCTTTTTTTCCCCTTTTCAGTCACGTTTTCCAGGGAAACCCTGGAAATGATACAAAATTATATAAAACCTTAGACCAACATCTGCAATGGCCAATATTTACCTATATTTATTATACCTTTCTTCCTTTTTGACACAAGGAAAAGCAGACTACAATGGCATTACTTTGCTGAACAGAACAGTCTTAGATACTGCTGACTGTGACGTTTGATTATAAGATATTATTGCCCCTGCATAGATAAAGGCCCAAAAAATATAAACGGACAGACCTGGAGGAATAGTTCTGATGTTTAATGGAATGAAAGTTACATCATCAGGTGGCAGGAAGAGGAAAAAAGCAGATACAGGTGGGAAAAAAAAACTCTCGACTCACTGAAAATGTCTTTGGTAAATATTGAAACCAACTGCGGTTGGATTTCAAAACATATTGGAACAAAAAAATTCAACATGAAAGCTTAAAATTACCTTTTATTAATATCTAATTAAGGACTTTAGGTTTAATTAAAGGTGGAATCTGATGAAAACTCTGAATATTTCATGTTTTCTACCAATAAAAATGTCAAAATGACTTTTCAGCACCACGGACAGCGTTGCTCCAGGGCTAAGATTGCAGGAGGGTTACCAATGAAGGCAGTAGGACTGATGAACATGGATAAATATAGAATTTCTATATTAGGACAAACATAATTCACCCCTCAAATGTTCTGATCCAGTCAGTTTAACTCCTGGTTCTGGTCTAAGAGACAGAAACTAAAAAACTGAACCTGAAATAACAGCTGAAAAGATAACATTTTTAATAATTTTATTGATAGTTTGTTCTTTTTTTCTTTTTTTACTGGAGTCTCATAAAGAAAGATTTATTACGATGTTGGAAACTTGGCAGC
This sequence comes from Cyprinodon tularosa, assembly GCF_016077235.1. Lineage (NCBI taxonomy): Eukaryota > Metazoa > Chordata > Actinopteri > Cyprinodontiformes > Cyprinodontidae > Cyprinodon > Cyprinodon tularosa. Next base: position 849,495 of record NW_024039050.1, on the reverse strand, counting down.
ACCATTTGTGACTATTTTTTTTCCACCAATTCTAAATATGTTTCAGAGCCTCTGACCTGAGGAGCTCAGCTCTGCTCGGTGGGTTTTTATTCCTCAGTTCAGCTACTAGAAGCTCCTGTCTCGCCAGGTATCAAATTTTCAGTAGATCAGCTGAAGGATTCCCCAAAAACGACCAAAAACGGACATTCTGGGGTTATTTTAAGTCTGCAGAAGTCATTAAACAGGCCTTTTAAGTAGGGATGCAGGATATAATCGGCCACCCCACCAATATTTAACCCGATATTTGATCAGCTTCTGAGTTTCTAAAGTCTAAAAAAAAATAAAATAAATAAATACTACTTCTTCTTCTTCAAAAACTTCTTTTTTACAGACTTAAAAACTTCTAAAGACGAGGGAAAAAATATTGTTACATTAAAATATCACGATATCTTCATATGCTGATATATTGCCATTTAAAAAACACCATATCAATCTCTTTTACTAATGAAATATTGCTATATGTCATCGTTATGCTACGAAATCCCCCGAAAATTCACCAAATGTTGCCATATTTTTATATGTTGATATATTGACGCGGTATCGATCTATTTTACTAACAAAATCTCACAAAAATGTGCAAAATGTCTCGAGAGTTTGTAACAGAACGATGAAATTTCACGAGATTTTGAAAGTAAAATAGATCGATACCGCGTTTTTAAAAATCTATTTGATATCAGCATATGAAAATATATTTGAGTATATTATTTTTCAAAGTGTCAGAAATGGATAACAAAACTGCTATTTTCAATGACTACTTATTTTTGTCCAGCTTTAACATCAGTATCGATATCGGTTATCGGCTACATGAGTTTTAAAATATCGGCATATCGGATATCGGCCAAAATCCCAATATGGTGCATCCCTAAAAAAATTTAGTTGAACTAATAATAATTTTTTTTTGGCAGATTTGCTGCAAAATGTTTTAAGAATTTTGCCAATAAATCTAATTGAAAGTTATACCTGAATAATTTAACAGCAGCTCATTGACTTATTACCAATCATGGCTGATATGAAATTAAACAATGTTTCTGTTTCTAATAATCAGAGCCCAGAGGGAAACACTGGTAAAACCATCACTGATCTTCAGCGGTTATCCATGTTTTGTGTTAAATTTTTAAGCATGGAGGGTTTAAGGTCCATTAGCTTAACCATATTGTTGTTTTTTGAGATCAGTAAAGAGTCCCAGCTGTTTTGATTTAATACTGATGAGCTCAGAGTTGGTCAGCCAACAGCAGCAGCCATAAAACCTCCATTACAGCCAAATTGAATGTGACAGAGTTTGTGAGGTCTGAGATTACACAACTACCTCCGCTGGCTTTAAATCAGACCGTACTTTCTGCTCTGATCCCATCTGAGTCCAAACAGTCCATTTACCACGGCTCCAAACTAAAACACACGACTTCAGTCTGATTTCCACTCACTGTCCTTCTGTTTCACTCATGAAGGGCCTCAGAGTTTCTCCAGTACATGATTTACAACAGAGAAGAATTATCAACCTATGAAGATTTGAAAAGGAAAACTTAAGAACTCCATCCGTACGGTCAAAAGTCGCATGTCAGCTCTGTGTTGGGAGAGAGATTTGCCAGAATATGTCATGCACAGAAACAAGGATTCTGCAAAACAAGAAGCAAAATAAAAAAAAAGAGAAACCAGAAGAAAAACAACTTTTTGAGATTTAAAAATTGATTAAAAATCAGTTATGCCAGCGAAGGATTCTGGAAGAAGTTTGACAAGATGAACTTTCAGATATGTGGAAAGCAGAAGGGATGTTGATGGAAAGGAGCAGCTCATGTGTTAAACATGGTGGCGGCGGTGTCATGCTTAGGATTAAACTAACCAGACAGGTCTAGTTAGTTAGAACTTACAGCTGAAAGGTTTGGATCAGCTAAAATCGTTTTTTTTTTTTGTTTTTTTTTGCAGCTAAATAAAAAAAAAATTCAATTTCATGTTAAAAAGTTTCCATTTTTAAAACCGTATGATGAGCTTCAATATTTGGGTTTCCTTTCACAAATTCGAACACTTTCACTGGTAAAATGATCTAGAAATAAGTAAAAGTTTCTTAAATTAAGTGTATTTACCCTTAATTTGAGTAGGTAAATGAGATAGTTTGCCAATGGAATGAGTATTTTTAGTGTTAAAATGAGATAATTAGATAAAATGCACTTGAAATTAGACAATGCAATTGTGTTTTCTTCTTTTAAGTGTAAATTGTCTCGTTCCTTTGACAAAATGTCTCTTTTACCTCCTCAATTCAAGACAAAATGCACTTATTTCAAGAAAAAAAATGACTTATTTAGATGTTGATTTTTTCCAGTGTTTTTCCAGTAATTTCGGCCGATTCCTGCTGTAATAATGTATTGGGTTTTAGTTTGTAGGAAATGGATAACAAAACTGCTATTTTCAATGACTACTTATTTTTGTCCAGCTTTAACATCGGTATCGATATCGGTTATCGGCTACACGAGTTTTAAAATATCGGCATATCGGATATCGGCCAAAATCCCAATATCGTGCATCCCTACTTTAAATATTGGTTTGATGACATCTTACATCATTTAGCCGCAATTTTCTACACAAGGTCGTAGATCAACAATGAAGTGGATCCCCACTAATCCTACTGGAATTATTTTAACTTTAAGGTAGGAAGGTAAAAAAAGAGGCAAAATTATCTAAATTGTTTTATATGTTAGAACAAATTCCCAAAAAACACACTTTAAACAACATTGACAAAAGGATGTGCAAAGATCCAAGGTTTTCAGTAAAATCCATTAAGCTCCGGATTTAAGTGATACTGGAGCAGTTTAATGGGGACAGAAAGGAAGTAAAAGTTTTCCCACTAAGAAAAGGGAAAATCTGGTTTGAACCGAGCTGCTCACATCTCAGTAAAAAGCTGCAGTGGTCTGAAGAAGAACTAAAAAGTGACCCTGGTTGCTGCTTTTGTGTCTGTCTGATAAATTTCCAATGAGCACAGCTCCACCTTTGCCTCAAAGATGACCTTCAGGTTTCCGTCAGATATGGAGATCAGGAACCAGCCTGAAGTCTCTGACAGGAGCAGAGCGGCTGACTGACAGCCTCTGGGTGCCGCGGTGACAGCCGCAGTGTGTTCGTACCCAGCGTCTTCCTCTGACTGACACTGCAAACACGGAGCAGCAACAAACCCGTCTGACAGCTGCTCTGCAATTCTTTCTGAAAGCCCAGAGAAAAGATTCTCAAAAGAGGTTTTTCTGCTGAGCGCGGCGGCAGGAGACGTGTGTTCTGAGGAAGCCCGTTGATGTCAGTCAATAGAAACTTGTCCAAAACAGACAAGTTTCTATTGTCTGACTAACTCCAGAAAAACAAAAGGCAGTTTCTATACGAGGTTCCATTTGATAAAGAACTCCAGGAAGTCCATTTTAATTAGCATCATGCAAGCTGGCTTACTGCTTAAGGCGTAGAATCAAATAGGCTAAACTCTCGCTGGAAGCAACACATCCGTATGAAAACTGGCGAGAAGTAACTTTCCCAAGAGGTGCTGGGAAAACCCAGATCAACATTAAAGCTCTAAAGGGCTGATTATCCTCCTGCAGCAGTGTACTGCAGTGAACTTGTCCCAGATATTTTGGATTTATGCCTAATTTTGAAGCGTGCTCTGCGCTGTTATTCCACGCACAACGCAAGAGGGACAACTGGGTCTATGGCATTTTCTAACACACAATTGTATTGTAATCTGACTCAGAAATATAAATTTGACATCTAACAAATAAATTCATGTTTGCCAGACTCAAATTCTCAGAAGTTGGTTTAACAAAGAGTTTTAAATCGCCTATAAACGATTTTTTGAGTTCCCTCAACTGTAAACTCATGGGCATGCACACTGCTCATGTTCATGGACACGCCTACTACGGTACGGGGTTTCCTATCCCTTTCTTCAAGTGCACAGCCTTTTTCCCTCGCGTTCAACCCTAAGCCTGAATAAGCAAACGCAAACACACGCACATGTGGAGAGGAAAGTGCAGTTCTCAAGAGGCTCTCAGGTTACTTTGCTCTGTGCAATTAAGATTATGTTGTTGAACATGGTTTTATACTGTATCTATCGATACAACGTTTGACTTGAAGCAATAAAAATGGTGCATTAACAATTTTTTGTGTGTTGAATGATGGGTAGTGAAGACGATTGGTAGAACTAAAAAAACTGAGTTGATAGAACTCAACTTACAGATAACACTACAAAATCTGAGTTTGTAGAACTCAAAAACTACACTCACCGGCCACTTTATTAGGTACCCCATGCTAGTAACGGGTTGGACCCCCTTTTGCCTTCAGAACTGCCTCAATTCTTGGTGGCATAGATTCAACAAGGTGCTGGAAGCATTCCTCAGGGAGTTTGGTCCATATTGACATGATGGCATCACACAGTTGCCGCAGATTTGTCGGCTGCACATCCATGATGCGAATCTCCCGTTCCACCACATCCCAAAGATGCTCTATTGGATTAAGATCTGTTGACTGTGGAGGCCATTTGAGTACAGTGAACTAATTGTCATGTTCTTGTCGTGGTCTTCTGCTGCTGTAGCCCATCTGCCTCAAAGTTCGACGTACTGTGCGTTCAGAGATGCTCTTCTGCCCACCTCGGTTGTAACGGGTGGTTAGTTGAGTCACTGTTGCCCTTCTATCAGCTCGAACCAGTCTGGCCATTCTCCTCTGACCTCTGACATCAACAAGGCATTTCCGCCCACAGAACTGCCGCTCACTGGATGTTTTTTCTTTTTCCGACCATTCTCTGTAAACCCTAGAGATGGTTGTGCGTGAAAATCCCAGTAGATCAGCAGTTTCTGAAATACTCAGACCAGCCCTTCTGGCATCAACAATCATGCCACGTTCAAAGTCACTCAAATCACCTTTCTTCCCCATACTGATGCTCGGTTTGAACTGCAGGAGATTGTCTTGACCATGTCTACATGCCTAAATGCACTGAGTTGCCCCTATGTGATTGGCTGCTTAGAAATTAAGTGTTAACGAGCAGTTGGACAGGTGTACCTAATAAAGTGGCCGGTGAGTGTATATGTCAAACTCATAAAACAAAATTGATAGAACTCAGAACTTAAAGGTGAAACTGAAAAACCTAAGTTAGTAGAACTTAAAATTTCTATGTAACACTCCAAAAACCTAAGTTGGCAGAACTCAAAAATTTCTGTAAACTCAACCACAGTGAATTTAAGTAAGGAAAACTCAAAAAACCAAATGCATCACGTTGTCTAGAAAATTTAAGTTCTGTCAACCTCTATTTTTTTTTCAGTGGCTGAGGCGGCGTGGAAGTGGGGGCAAGTTTGTCCAAAACGGAGGGACATGAAGGCAAAAAAGAGCGAGGATCCAGGTGGAAAAACAGTCCCAGCGTTCTCGCGAACCTCGCTCTTCTAGCTGGTCCATCTTCACGAGTCGTTTTCCGCAATGGCTGTCATACAAAAAAAAAAAACAAGCCAGTAAGGTACCAAACAGGAGACGCAAAGTGTAAGTCAGATGTAGATTTGACCAATAAGAGGTAGGGTTGTCAAAAGTATCGATAGTCAATAAAGTATCGATACTGAAACGTTGTATCCGGATACAATACTCATTTTCAAAAGTATCGATACAGCCATCTAAAGTGCAGAATAGTGAAAAAAGCACTTTCTGAACACTGTGTGACTGAATAATTCTGTGCTTTTTTCAGTTTCACACTGAAAAACATCTGCAAAGCATAGCCAAGGAAGAAACACCTAATTTTAATTTTTCTAAGTTTTTTATCAAGCTTGCTTAATATTGTGCACAGCATACGACCATTTATTTATTTCTTGTATTTTTTTAGTAATGAAAATATTTCTGTTGAATTTTAGAGTCTTTGTTTTTATCCTTGTGGTATCGAAAAGGTTATCGAGTATCGAATATTTTACTTAGTATCGGTATCGAGTTGAAAAGTTTAGTATCGTGACAACCCTAATAAGAGGCCTCCTGTCTGCAGTCACCTACAATTTTGTAGAGGGGCAGCAGAGCGTCTGCGGAGGGGGCGTGGCACATTTGCATCCGCTGCGACACACATGCAGCCGACCTGATAAAACAGCCTTAAACTTAGAAAGGTCAGGATTTAAGTGTGAGAATAAATCCCAGGGAGAATGGAACAGCTGCAGGATTAGCAGGATAACTCATTTTGGGCTCCACAATTATGTTTTTTTGAAAGGGAAACAACCAGTTCATATGACGTCCCATCTGACACAAGCCATGTAGAAGACATCAGCAACGACAAACAAATAGAAGAACAGCTCTGATCGGAGACCCATTTTTTTTATTTTGTAGCTTAAGTGCATTTTGTGCAACAACAAAAAAAAAAAAAAACAGCACTGCACATTGCCATGAAAAAAAGGACCGCTACAGTGAAACATGGAGGTGGCAGCATCATGCTATGAGGACATTTCCTTAACTCCAAACTGAACAACAATTAGAAACTACAGTAGTTTAGATCAAAGCATTAGTGCATGTTAGAGCGGCCTAGTCAAAGCCCAGATCTAAAACCTGCGATGATGGTAAACTGATGCTTACAGATGCTCTCCACCCATTCTAACTAAATTTAAACTTTTAAGAGAAAATTATAAAACTTCAAGAGACAGGAAAGAGAAAAAACTACAATAATTATTATAAATTATTAGTTCCTTTACCTTGAACTTCCTAACTATTTTAAACCCATCAATCACATTAAATATTAAGTCAAGTATTCATGGACACCTCAGGCACTTTATTTACAGAATCTGAAACTATGATGTGTAAAATTAAAAGTTTATTCTCAGCACACGATGTTATTGAATAAGATTTGTTGTTTTTTTTTACTCAGGTTTTCCTGATGATGATATTTTTATATTGACATGAAATGTATTCAATTAAAACAACAGAGCACAGGTGGGTTTGTTTACATGCAACAAAGCTGTTAATAAGCAGAACGGATCAATGCTATGCATATTAGAAGCGTGTTAGCAGCACTCACCACTAGTGGGCGCAGCAGCAGTTAAGTGAGTGCAATGAGGGAAGCAGACTGTGAAAAGAAGAAAAGGTTAGTGGTCATAAGGTAAAACAATCATATCAGATGCGATAATAAATCCTCCTTTTGGAGTAAAAACAAAGTTTTATTTAAAGACACAAAGATTTTCAGTCCAGAGGTTCTGACATTAGTTGGACTGTTTTTTTTTTTTATTTCTGGAACCTCACTGGATCCTTCCTCCAGACCCTCGTCAAAGTCACTCCTTCCTCCATAAAAGATCCCAGCAGCTTTTCACTGAAAGGACCGAAAAAACAGAATCTGATCTGGTTTCTAAATAAAAAACCAACTCCAAACTTTTTTTGCACCGCCTCATAAAAACATTTCAGACAATCTCTACATAAAGACTGACATTGATTTTATTTTTAATTTTTTTATAAATGTAGATTTTTGTGTGACATATAATAATCAAATAAAGGAAAACAAACTTTTTCCATAACTATAATGACCAAAAGACTAAACAACCATTTTCTGCACTGATCATTGAGCAAACGCATTGGTTTGCAGTTTTATTCACAAGATATCAGTTTGTATTCTGATACCTTGAGTCCAATAAATTATAAATAAAATAAAAAGGCTGGGCATAAATGGAAATTTAACAGTTTTACAGCTCCCCTGGTAAAGAAAATATGTTTGAAATCACTATGGCAACCAGATCGGTATACGGCTCAACATCAATTAAAATAACAATAAAAATAACTCAGAGAAAGAAAGGAAGGAAGAAAGAAACAAAAAAGGAAGGAAGGAAGGAAGGAAGAAAAAAGAAAGAAACAAAGAAGGAAGGAAGGAAGGAAGGAAGGAAGGAAGGAAGGAAGGAAGGAAGGAAGGAAGGAAGGAAAAAAGGAAGGAAGGAAGAACGAAAGAAAGAAACGAAGAATCAAAGACGGAAGGAAGGAAGGAAGGAAGGAAGGAAGGAAGGAAGGAAGGAAGGAAGGAAGGAAGGAAGGAAGGAAGAAAAAAAGAAAGAAACAAAGAAACAAAGAAGGAAGGAAGAAAGAAAGAAACAAAGAAGGAAGGAAGGAAGAAAAAAGAAAGAAACAAAGAAGGAAGGAAGGAAGGAAGGAAGGAAGAAAAAAAGAAAGAAACAAAGAAGGAAGGAAGAAAGAAAGAAACAAAGAAGGAAGGAAGAAAGAAAGAAACAAAGAAGGAAGGAAGGAAGGAAGGAAGAAAAAAAGAAAGAAACAAAGAAGGAAGGAAGAAAGAAAGAAACAAAGAAGGAAGGAAGGAAGGAAGGAAGGAAGGAAGGAAGGAAGGAAGGAAGGAAGGAAGGAAGGAAGGAAGGAAGGAAGGAAGGAAGGAAGGAAGGAAGGGAGGAAGAAAGGAAGGAAGAAAGAAACGAAGAAACAAAGAAGGAAGGAAGGAAAAAAAAGAAAGAAACAAAGAAACAAGGAAGGAAGGAAGGAAGGAAGGAAGAAAGAAACAAACAAACAAAGAAAGAAAGAGACAAAGAAAGAAAGAAACAAAGAAACAAAGAAAAACAAAGAAAGAAAGAAAAAGAAACAAAGAAACAAAGAAAGAAAAAGCAGAACTTCAGGAATTATTTCAATTTATACGTAATTCAGCAGTAATTCCAGGAAGCCGTACTGATTGTTGTTTTTAAAGCTGAGGGACGAAATTATTTATTCCCAACATTAGCTTGTAAAGTTGTTTAAAAGTTGGACTGTGTGCAGGAGGATCTGCAATCTCACTGCAGAGTCATCGATTTTTCAAACACTGCTCCATAAAAACACAGCCCTCCATTCTTCCCCAGATACACGGCTGGCAGAGAAAAAAAAAACCCACAGTGGTTCCACAGTCATTCACAGCTCCCAGTCCAAGAGATTCCACTCTGTAATCCCACACCTCAGCTTCTACAAGAGCTTCTGTGGATGTTTCTGTGTGCGAGATGCATTTTACAGCTACCGTGGGTACAGAAACACAGGGAGAGTGTGAATAGAGCAGCAGCACGGCGTGTCCCACTTGTAGTTCATTTGGGGAGCCGCGGGAGAATTTCCCCAACAAAGCAGCCCAGACTCAGAGAAGAGTCTGGTCCAAAGCCAAGCGGCCGACTGGAAACCATTAAGTCACCATCTGAAGGCAGAATGTAGCAGGATTTTGGCTTAACAGCGTGAATAGTTTAACACTTTGAATTCCTGCCTGAACCAATCCAAAGGTAAACATTGGGATCTTGTTCTGTTCTGGCCTTTTACATTATTTCCACGTCTCTTTAGATCCCTCCTGAAGTTGCTTTCAACACTGATCGTTGCCATGTGATTTTCCCCTGATCGTTACTGTTTATGTCAGTTTTTAAATGTCAGTCTTGTATATTTCTTGTATATTTGTATATTGCAGAGAGTAAACGTAATTTCATTTCCCTTGTATGTCTTGTACATATGTAAAAAATGACAATAAAAGCTGACTTGACTTGACTACTCTGCAGAGGAGGCACACTGCAGAAAAAAAACCCAAACATTTCCTATTGATATGTTGCTCTGGGTTTAAAAAATGTCAAATAAAATATTTAAACTGTTCGGATATTTCCTATGTTTAAAAATTGTTTGATAAAAAAAAAAAAAAACGCAGGCCTTTTCTGTGCATCTTTTACCCCGTTTACACTACCCTTAAAAAACTGAGCGGAGACCGGTCCGAGCTCAGTAACTGAGATAACTTGTCGTGGGTGAACGGAAACAACCTGAACTGAACCGAGATAGACATAACCGGACCGCACTAACTGCAGACCAGTTCCCGAGGTGGGTTCGTCTCGGTTTTTTCCTGGCTCGGTTCTCTGATAACAAGAGCGCATGAGCAGAACGCGTCATCCTCGACTGGCTGAACATGCCGATTCACACTCCATTCCAGTAGTTGGCGGTAATGCCCCACCGGAAGTTGCTTGCCAACAAACACAATACAGAAGAAGAACAAGTATAAACAACAGAGATCTTCTCCACGCAACATTTTCAATAATGGCTTCAAAAGAGCGTGGTGCAACCTGGGATGACGCCGAGACTGAGGCCGTTATTGCTATATGGGCAGAGGACGCTATCCAGGCGATGTTGGAGGGCGCGAAACACAACCACAAAGTGTTTAAAAAGATTTCGTGCATTACCGTCACCAGCTGCTTGAGTCCCTCCTTCAATCCTAGCAGTAATACCGCACATCGTCACTAGGAGGCGAGGAGTCGAGGAGTCGAGATAACCGAGATAAGTGTGACGTGTGAACGGTCGTCAAAACTGAGCTTGGCCTGGTTACCGATCCAAGCTCGGACCGAAAAGAAAAGAAAAAGAAAAGAAAAAAAATGTGCAATCTTCAAAAACAGTAAAAAGAAAAAATAATTGCTGAAATATGTATATATATATATATATATATATATAAAAAAAGAGGGCACAAGACTACTACAGGTAATAAACCACTAAGCCAGGTGGGACCGGCCCCTAAGTTAGGACATGGCTGTGGTGTCCAGAAGAAATTTGGACAAAAGAAAATATGTTTTTTTGTGGATTTCTTTTTAAACAAGTGGATTTAATTTTCCACAATATATACAACATCTGCATATTTAATGTATTGCACCTTAGCATTCTCATCGCAGTGCGTTAACCAATTAACACGTTTCCACTAAAACGTTTAGAGACATTTTCCCACAGCTCACAGAGAGCTGAATTATACCAGTGTCAGAGTTCTGAAAATGAAAAAGAGAGATCATATCTCTCCTATCCTGGCTTCTCTTCATTGGCTTCCTGTTACATCTAGAATAGAATTTAAAATCCTCCTTCTCACATATAAAGCCTTAAATGGCCAAGCTCCATCTGATATCAGAGATCTGATTGTTCCTTATGTTCCTAACAGATCACTTCACTCTCAATCTGCAGGTTTACTAGTGGTTCCTGGAATTTCTAAAAGTAGAATGGGAGGCAGATCTTTTAGTTATCAGGCTCCTCTCCTGTGGAACCAACTGCCAGTTTTAGTCCGTGAGGCAGACACCCTGTCTACTTTTAAGGCTAGACTTAAAACTGTTAAAATGAGGAAGTTATGTCCCCTAAAAAAGCCGTTGCGCCTCGGGCGCTTCCTCACGGTTCTTTTCTTGGGAGCAACTTATTTACAGTACTACTCTTAACTCAAACTGGGTAAAAACATATAAAAAAAAGGACTATAAAACAGGAGTAAAAAATAACAGAGTTTATTCCAGATCAGGTCGTTACAGGACAGAGAAAATGCTTGGAGCTTGCACAGCTGTGGGCTCAAAAATCACGTCCGCGAGCGTCCGGCAAAGATTGAGCCCCGAACAAGGTCATCTCCTGCTTCTTATAGCTCATGAGTCTATGTGTTGCATCATGTTGATGTTTAGCTGTCCGTATCAGAAACTGACACGCCATCCATGTCTTGAACTTCATGCAACTCAGTTCAATTAAAGACTTAATAATAATCTAAGTTCAATTAGATTATTATTAAGTCTTTTGCATTTCAAACTCGATCCACCAGCTCAGCAGAGCAACCAGTAGCTTAAAATCATCTTGGAAAGAAGAAGCTGTTGCCTCATATAACAGATCTCCTGTGACCAAAGTAGACCTCACAGGTCCACCTTAAACAGTCCGGGATGTCGCAGCCTTCGGTTCCAAAAAATACCAAGATTTCCAACAAAGGCCGTGGGTGGTAACAGGTGGGTTTCGGCTTTGTACCACTTCCGACTTGACTTATTTTTCGTAAAAGCAAAGACAAAATAATTACTAAAAATATCTTGCAACTTAGTGGAAATGAAAAGTAGTGTTAATTTAATATTTGAAGCTCTAAAAAAGTGGTAAAAAAATCATACCAGTCGGCCTCAGCAGATGGCCGCTCACACTGAGCCTGGTTCTGCTGGAGGTTTCTTCCTGTTAACCCATTTAGGCCTAAAACGCCTGGAAAAAACACCTTAAAAACCTATGGCCGATTTTAAAAAATACCCCTAAAACCTGAAGTTTTTCTGTAAATTCAGCAACTGTGTCAACGCCTAGTAAATTATTGATATCTCAGCTTCTGTAGCAGATAGAACTCAAAATATATTTTATCTTTGAAATTCTTAAAAAAAAAAAAAAAGTGAAAAGCAGTAATCAAAAAAAAAAAAAAAAAAATTCAGCCTTTTATTTTTTCCATATGTGATCATGTCTTCATTGAGAATGTGCAATATAAAACGTTTTTAAAATAAAGAACAAACATTACATAAATAACTATCTGATGATTACTTATTTACAGTATTATTATGCATAATAATGCACATGTCTGTGTTATAAATTGCATACAACTTACCTCCAGATGGCCACAAATCTGTCCCGGGACATATTTTGGGGGAACTGCGTCCTGAAGAGAGGTTTACTCTGTCGCCAATAATCTCTTCGTACTGGCAACACAAGAAGTCCCATGCCCATACACAGCCCAATAAATGTCTTCATCTCCGTCACAGTCGCGGGTGACCACTTTGCCATCTTTGCTCTTGTTGGAGTTTGGTTTGTTTGGTCACTGTACCTATTCGTCTCGGTAACAAGATGCATCCAAAGTTCTTCATTAAAAATATGCTCAAATGCCTGCAGCGGTGTGGCGTCTGCAGGCAAATCAACTTTCACTCCAGGTGTGCGGTTGAAAACACTCCGTGCATTGCGGTGGTAGTTCGATTGGTTCAGCGCGTTCAAAGTCATCATTTTCATCTATACCGTCATCAAAGCCGACACACTCCTCAAAATCACTGCCTTCCGACAACTCTTCTCTGTCAAACTCCTCCATGTTTGCTTGAAAAAAACTTCTTTCTTCTTGCTTGACTTATATGCTCTCCCGGCGTCAATGGTAGAATTACGCAACAGCGCCCCCGGCTTGAATGGTAGAAATACGCTAATGCTTTCCCGGCCTAAATGGGTTAAAAGGGAGTTTTTCCTCTCCACTGTCGCTACAAGCATGCTTAGTGTGGCGCTATAGAAATAAACTGAATTGAACTGAATTTTACAAAACCTCCCGTCCACACCAGACATTTACCAAACAATCCTCCAGCCCAGGTGTGTTCTTAATTACTCAAATTAATGGGAGGGTCTAACAATTAACAACGTACTTCAACAATTCCAATTATAAAAATAAATGACACATTTTTGTTCTATATTAAATTCAATATATTGTAAAACTAAATTAGTAGATTGCACCATAATGCAATACATATTTTAAGTTTTCACAGATCTGAGTTTTAACCTTTGAGTCTTCATCAACTTTTACTTACTGCAGCTAAGCGTGTTGTCGGTCTGAGGAAGCGAGGGCACGATGACCCACTGGCTGTTGTCCCAGTCGATGACGTTCCCCACCGTGGTGCAGGTCAAGCTTTCAAGGTCCTGCTGAGTCAAGGTACGATTCCACAGGCGCAGGTTGTAGATGTTCCCTTTGAAACTCGGTACCCCTGAGGACAAACATGTACGCATCCAGTCAGGGGGGGGGGATTTACCATTCGGCAAAACTAGGAAGTTTCCAGGTTCCTGGGGGCCCCATAAAAGTCTGTTTACATGTAAGGTTAATGCAACTATTCCTTATTTGTGCACATTAATTATGTTTGTGATCAAAATCCTTTTGTTAAAAAAAAGAGGGCGAAAATACTGGTTAGCTGATTGGCCTATGTTGGTGATAGACGGGCCAAATAAACCAATCAGATCAACGAAGCATATGACGTACTAACAGAGCGACGACGAAGAGGAGCCAATTGATAGATCAAATTGTTGCCGAAACCAGTCGGGAGAAGAGCAAAAACATCTTTTCCTCTGAGAAAAGCCTCCAGAGCAGTGTTTTGCTCTTCTTTCAGTGAAGAAATACTCTGTAATTCCGATAAAACTTGCTCGATAGCCACGCTAATGCTAGTTTCATTGGCTGAAGCCGCCATGTTCTTTAGACTGAACTGTCGCACTTCTCGTTGCGTCACACCTCAACCCGCCTCAAAGCCAACGCTGATTGGACGTTCGTTTGGTGAACGGCTCCAAATTTTCTTCAACGGAGAGTCTCCAGACTGATCTGTGAGTGAAATCTTGAAAGCTTGCGAGATCAGGATGGTCTCACGAGGCTAAACTGGAATAAGCGTGACAGAAAATGGATGGATGGAGAGAATATGAGAAAGCTGTTTCTGTCTTTGTCTGCTGAGTTTAAGGGACAAAATAAAACTCTAAACAAACCTCCTAACTTGAAGACTCCTCCAACCGGTACAGTGCGGCCAATAGTGGGCTGGCAGGTCATCTCCTGGGACATCCCATTGAAGTACGTCGCCACACGGCCATCTGAGGACGTCCAGAGGACACAGAAGGGCTTCATGGAGGAGGTGATGTAAGAGGTTGGGATAACTGACTCCACTATGCAGTCTACTCCATCGATGAATATTTTCATGCCACTCTGACTGGAGCCAAAGCTTAACGCCACGTTGTTGTTGACATCGTAGTAGGTGAAGAGCCATCCTTCCTGTTCACGACACACAGACACACACAAAAATTAGAATAAGTTTAAAGCAGCACAGGAATAAGACAAAATGTATGCTGCTTATATCACATTTTTATTTATTTTTTATCTTTTTTCCATCTGTTAATATCAGCTTTTTTATATCAATCAAGCTGAAGAAATCTCTGTTATGCTATTAAAGTAAATTCAAAGCGACTGCCAACTTGCTCACTCCACAGTGTACAAATTCCATCTCCTTAAAACTGGACATTGGCTGGTTAAAAGGCCGTTAGACTGCAAAAACCATCTGGAAATAAGTAAAAAAAATCTTAAATAAAGGGTATTTACCCTTAATTTAAGCAGATAAATAAGATGATTTGCCAATGGAATAAGTATTTTCACTCCTAAAATTAGATAATTAGTTAATATGCACTTGAAATAAGACAAAGCATTTTTTTTCTTATTTTAAATGTAAATTGTCTTGTTCCATTGGCAAAGTATCCCACTTACCTCCTCATTTCAAGAAAAGATGCACCTACAGGTGCTGGTCATAAAATTAGAATATCATGAAAAAGTAGATTGATTTCAGTAATTCCATTTAAAAAGTGAAACTTGTATATTATATTCATACATTACATACAAACTCATATATTTCAGATGTTTATTTGGTTTAATTTTGATGATTACAAATGACAACAAATGAAAATCTCAAATTCATCATATCAGAAAATTAGAATATTGTGAAAAGGTTCAAAATTGATGGCCCCTGGTGCCACACTCTAATCAGCTAATTAACTCAAACCACCTGCAAAAGCCTTTAAATGGTCTTTCAGTCTAGTTCTATAGGCTACACAATCATGGGGAAGACTGCTGACTTGACAGTTGTCCAAAAGACGACCATCGACACCTTGCACAAGGAGGGCAAGACACAAAAGGTCATCGCTAAAGAGGCTGGCTGTTCACAGAGCTCAGTGTCCAAGCACATTAATAGAGAGGCGAAGGGAAGGAAAAGATGTGGTCGAAAAAAGTGTACAAGCAAGAGAGATAACCGCAC
Source organism: Cyprinodon tularosa (assembly GCF_016077235.1). Classification (NCBI taxonomy): domain Eukaryota; kingdom Metazoa; phylum Chordata; class Actinopteri; order Cyprinodontiformes; family Cyprinodontidae; genus Cyprinodon; species Cyprinodon tularosa. The sequence goes on along the minus strand of NW_024039050.1, from coordinate 833,962 downwards.
CCTGGAGAGGATTGTGAAACAAAACCCATTCAAAAATGTGGGGGAGATTCACAAAGAGTGGACTGCAGCTGGAGTGAGTGCTTCAAGAACCACCACACACAGACGTATGAAAGACATGGGTTTCTGCTGTCGCATTCCTTGTGTCAAGCCACTCTTGAACCACAGACAGCGTCAGAAGCGTCTTGCCTGGGCTAAAGAGAAACAGGACTGGACTGCTGGTGAGTGGTCCAAAGTCATGTTCTCTGATGAAAGTAAATTTTGCATTTCCTTTGGAAATCAAGGTCCCAGAGTCTGGAGGAAAAGAAGAGAGGCACTTCATCCACGTTGCTTGAAGTCCAGTGTAAAGTTTCCACAGTCAGTGATGGTTTGGGGTGCCATGTCATCTGCTGGTGTTGGTCCATTGTGTTTTCTGAGGTCCAGGGTCAACGCAGCCACATACCAGGAAGTTTTAGAGCACTTCATGCTTCCTGCAGCTGACCAACTTTTTGGAGATGCAGATTTCATTTTCCAACAGGACTTGGCACCTGCACACAGTGCCAAAGCTACCAGTACCTGGTTGAAGGACCATGGTATCCCTGTTCTTAATTGGCCAGCAAACTCTCCTGACCTTAACCCCATAGAAAATCTATGGGGTATTGTGAAGAAGAAGATGCAATACACCAGACCCAACAATTCAGAAGAGCTAAAAGCCACTATTAGAGCAACCTGGGCTATCATAACACCTGAGCAGTGCCACAGACTGATCGACTCCATGCCACGCCGCATTGCTGCAGTAATACAGGCCAAAGGAGGCCCAACTAAATACTGAGTGCTGTACATGCTCATACTTTTCATGTTCATACTTTTCAGTTGGCCAACATTTCTATAAATCCTTTGTTTTTATTGGTCTTCAGTAATATTCTAATTTTCTGATATGATGAATTTGAGATTTTCATTTGTTGTCATTTGTAATCATCAAAATTAAACAAAATAAACATCTGAAATATATGAGTTTGTATGTAATGTATGAATATAATATACAAGTTTCACTTTTTAAATGGAATTACTGAAATCAATCTACTTTTTCATGATATTCTAATTTTATGACCAGCACCTGTAATTCAAGCAAAAATTACTCATTTAGATTTCCAATTTTTGCAGTCTACCAGGAAATTATGGAAAAGTGATTCTCCGGGTTCGACACAGTGGAGCACATCTCTTTGTATTGAAAACCAAGCCTCTAATTCAATTGTCCAATAACAGGTTAACCATCATAAGAAATGCCAGAAAGAATGACGTCCCTGATAAAAGGAACAGAAATTAACTTCATTGTTACTGTGGCAAAGCCTTAAAGGAAGAGTAAAAAGCTTCATCATCCAGTTGGAAATTGCTGATCTGTGGTACTTCTACATCTAATGGAGTCTTCTAAGGAAGTCAGCATCTTACAACCAGAGACGGGAGATTTAGGTCCACACAGTAAAAAAAAGGCCTTTACAGAGTGTTTCCAGATCCAAGCGCAGGACTAATCCTAAAGATAAGTAGCCTCGTGAGACCATCCTGATCTCGCGAGCTTTCAAGACTTCACTTGCTAATCAGTCTGGAGACTCTCCGTTGAAGAACATTTGGAGCCGTTCACCAAACGAACCTCCAATCAGCATTGGCTTTGAGGCGGGTTGAGGTGTGACGCAACGAGAAGCGCGACAGTTTAGTCTCAAGAACATGGCGGCTTCAGCCGATGAAACTAGCGTTAGCGTGGGTATCGAGCAAGTTTTATCGGAATTACAGAGTATTTTTTTACTGAAAGAAGAGCAAAACACTGCTCTGGAGGCTTTTCTCAGAGAAAAAGATGTTTTTGCTCTTCTCCCGACTGGTTTCCGCAAGAATAGCCTGGCTGTTAGTACGTCATATGCTTCGTTGATCTGATTGGTTTATTTGGCCCGTCTATCACCAACATAGGCCAATCAGCTAACCAGTATTTTCGCCCCTTCCCAAAATTACTTCAACCGAAGGTTTCCAGATGGATATGCGGAGCAAATCCATCTGGCGGAGTCAGGTTAAAAGATAAGTGAACAGGAGAAAAGAAACCAGACGGTCCACCTCTGCTCAAAACCCCATGATCATCTGGTGTGAACATCTCTGACATTTTCGGTGATTAAAGTCGTAGGGAAGCGGCTGTTCCAACCGTTGCATTTCCGAATTCTCCCGAGTGGTGCCCGACTTTAAACGAGCGAATACATTTATTGTAATTCAAATAATTCTCAAGAGGGCAGGATTGTTGTGGAGGAAGGTTCTCAAGCAATTTTGATTGTAGACGGTGTCTCGGAAGCATTGTTGCTAACCACTTAGCAACTTAGGTTCCCAATGGGAAATTCCATTGGGATCAAGTAGCACTAAATTGGTGACTTAGAAACGACGCTGTCAAGGAACGCTATGGACAGCGGAAAACATGCAAGAGGAGGAGAGTTTAGTGTCGGAGGTCGTGGATGAGTCTCCTCCGTCATCCATTTTTTATTTAGAGGATGTTTGAGCCCTTGCCTTGCAACGCTGCCACTTCTGTTAGCTCTACGCCTGCTGAAGACACAGACGTCCATCCCCGTGAACACTGGGACGCAACTCAATGGGAAAGGAAAGGATTCTGATTTCAACCTTTGTGTATATTAGCTCCGACACATGAATCAAGATGCTATAACTGAAAATATTTGACTGACAGATGACCGTTGATATATGATTGGCCGAATTTAGGAGTTCAGGCTGACGTAGAACTAACTGGCCTGAATACATTTTCTAAATTTTGGGACAATATGGTCTGATAAAGAGTACATTTATAAACATGTTTAAGCAAGAATGATTTGATATTTAAATATGACTTCCCTACGACTTTAAAGAATCATAAGAGTTACCAGAACTATCCATCAAACTGCAGTTTTAACAGCTATTGGACTGCAGTTAATGCAACTCCACCTCCTTAACAGTAACTCCACGCTTCGACATACTGAAACCACAGATTGAAACCTCCAAATGGAAACCTCATCAGCACCTGAATAACGTCCAGTCTTTCCACTTCCAAACATATGGTCAGTTCATTGAGTGACGGGATGTAAACAGAGTTGGCGACCTCTGCCACCTCTGCACTTGGGATTTTCACCTTCTGGTTCCTCAGAGCCACAGCAACTGGAGTGGAGGGAATAAAAGAAAGCAAAGATGTTAAAAGGAGAAATAAGCATGGAGGTTGAACACAAAGAGAAAATACACCTTTGAATTTATTCAAACTTGCATAAAAAATAGGATACAGAAGCAACACTGTGTGTTTTCAGATTTAAGTTATCAGTCGCCTTGTTTTTTTTTTTCTACCTTGGTTACCTTAAACAGAAAACAATTAACATACAGAAAAAATTGGAAATTATATGCACATTTTTGGTGAACTCTTAAGTTGGTACCTTTAATAGGCCAAAAAAAAGGTTATACATAGGTTATTTTCAAGACCTTTTAACGTAATTTACTCCTTTTAAAATGTTCACATCATAGCCGGAACGTACCGTGCTGGAAGCTAACCATGAACCCCCTCTTCTGTATGCTGAAGTCAGAGATGAAGGAAAGCTCCATCTCGTTCCTTGTGGAGTTCAGTGTCAAACCGCTGGCCGTCAGACCACAAAACTTTGATTCTGCGTTACCCGTGTTCACCAGGACCCGGTCGTACATGCAGTTTGGCGCCTCTTCCAGTTCAAAGTCCAAAAACGAGAGCTGGATGATGAAGCCGGCTGGCGCCTGCAGGGTCCACTTACAGGTGTGAGTGTTGGGGTATTTCTCGGGGTAGCAGGGTGACTTGATCTCCCCCCGGGCTTCAGTCAGCACCACATTACAATTTATGGAGCTGCAGCCCAGAACTGGAGCTGATGGTAGAATAAAGTCAATGAGTCAAACCTTCAGTTACACGACTAAAGAAATGAGGACAAGACGAAGAAGGACGGACTGAGACAAGACGACAGAGGAGGCAAATAGTTATCAACGCTTCGTCAGCAGTAAGAGATTCACGAAGAACTTTGAAGAACTTTGCAGCAAATGAAGGACGCTATAAGATAAAGGAAGAACCACCAAGAAAGAAGGTACATCTCATCTTTCTTTCGTTTTTAGGAGAAAACGGTACGACATACAGCGCAGTACAGTAGGAGGACTTTGAGTTAGAGAAAAGCTCAGCAGCAAAGACAAGTTCAAGAATTAATCAAGGGAAGAATTATTGTGTACAATTTTATTTTTTTTGGAAGAAAATTAAGAGTTTGGCAACAGGTGAACTCCAGAGTGGATGAGAGGTCATAAGTTCTAATGAACTTAAAGGTATGATATGCAACCGGTGTTGATTTTCCAGCGAGGCTCCCCCCAGAGGGCAAAAGTAAAAGTGCACTGTCGTAAATATGCTCAGCTGTTCTGGTTTCTCCGTCAAGCCAGGCGCGGTTGTTTTGAGCTTAGCAGACATGCGAACGCAACGAATCACCATGTCTACTGCGGTAAGTGACTATTTTGTTCCAATTTTCGAGTTTGAAAATTCTCGCTGGTTCCCCCATGATAACTGCACAAATGTCGCCACTGCGCTAGCAACGAGCGTGCCTTTCACTGGGGGAGTGTAGCAGTTCTCGCCGTAAAGCAAGACCGAGTCTCGCGATGCACGAGACTTCTGAGCCTGTGGGTGCGGGCCGAGGGTACGTATTTCCCCTACAGACCACCAGGGCGGCCGAGAAAACCTTTGTTCGACCTGAAATGACTCATTTAATCATCCAAAACATTTTGGAACACATTAATTAACTGAAAAATGTTGCATAGTATGCCTTTAATAGGTTAGAACGATTTCTTAAAAGATTTATAGGCTGGGATAGATGAAAAAACAAGGTTATCAATAGTGGGCTGCTCAGTGGTGCAGTGGATAGCACTGCTGCCTTGCAGCAAGAAGGTTCTGGGTTTGATTCCCAGCCCGGGGTCTTTCTGCATGGGGTTTGCATGTTCTCCCGAGCATGCATGGGTTCTCTCCGGGTACTCTGGCTTCCTCCCACATTCCAAAACAAATTACTGTTAGGTTAACTGGCTTCTCTAAATTCTCCTTGGGTGTGCGTGAATGGTTGTTTGTCCTCTTTGTCCCTATATTGCCCTGCGATGTCCAGGGTGTACCCTGCCTTTTCCCAGTAGACAGCTGGATATAAACCAAGAGGCCAACAAATCTTTAATTAACTCTTCAAATCTAACAATAATATCTTAATCTTGCCAGAAGCATGTTGTTATCACCATTAGAAGGACAAATTGATCTGTAACCAGTGTTGGGCACGTTACTTTGACAAAGTAATTAGTTATAGTTACTAGTTACTTCTCCCAAAAAGTAACTAAGTTACTAACTGAGTTACTCCACAATAAAAGTAACTAGTTACTAGTAAAAGTAACTATTGCGTTACTTTTGCGTTTCTCGCCCCCGTAACCCTCACCACCCACCCCCACCTTCTCGCCGTGTGTTTCAAAGCCAGCTGAATAGAGCGGACGACAAAGACAAGAACCTGCAGAGAGTTTAGCATTTATTGCAACTCAACATAAATGACATCAGGGGGGAACGCGATGTGAAGTTTTTTAACAGGGCATTCAGATCTGGTGAGTATATGAAATTAATAACTGCGGATGTCTAATTCTGAAATCCTGTGTGTTTGGGTTGTTATAGATACTGTTATAGATATCTATCTAGATGTATACTCTGTGTGTGACATAACGGCCATCAAATAATGTTTAAAATAAAACATACAGTAGGTTGAAAAGGCAGAGTATCCATCCATCCATCCAGATTTCCCCTTTTCCATATATCATTTGATCGTTCTCGCTCTCCGTAGTTCCCCTGTGCCGCGAGCACAGGGCGACTGTTACGCGCCTTTAGCGAGCATGCGCGTTTCCTGTCGCTTGCGCGGTGAATCGTGCCGCCTGCGCTGTGCGGATAAGCAGGGGAAACCGTATGTTTCTCTACGTAACACCGGTATTTCCATTTGGAAAACGCTGTTTTGCTGCTGGAGTCCTCCTCACTCTCCATCTCTCTGTGTGTGCTTTACGTTAACACCCGCCAGCAGAAACACCCACCTACCCAACTGACAGAATCTCACTATACATCAGCCATTCTCATCCTCCCCTCTCTCATGACAAGGCGCGCACGAGTCCTATCATGAAAAAAGGTTCATTGTGCCACCTGAGTAACGCGCAGTAACAGGGTGTCTGCAATGGATGACTGCGTTATAGTTACAGTCAAAGTAATTAGTTAGATTACTCGTTACTAAAACTTTCAACGCCGTTAGTCCCATCACTGTCTGTAATGCAGTTCATAAATGTTCAAAAGGATGTTGCTGTTGCTTTCTGTAATTGCTGGCACTACTATAATTCTAACATGTTTGTCCTGCTGGGGAGTACGGGGGATTTTTGTACAGGAACTGCTGTATTTCTTACAGTGTGTTTTACTGCCTGTAAGGTAAGCAGGAGCTCTGCTAGCCCGGTGTAAAATATACACTAATATACTGAGCTATTTCTGTTTGTTTAGTTTGCCAGTTACGTACATATTACATTTTGTACTGGTGATGTTTGATTACTTTGTAAAAAAGAAAGAAAGGAAAACGGTTGCTGACAGTGTGTTTTACTGCCTGTAAGGTGGACAAAATAAACGCGCCAAGGTCTCCCCACAACTAAGAGCCCTGTGTCTGATTCCTCTTCTGCACGGAACACATCCCACCTTCACCCAAAAGAAAACACAACGCAGAGTCCATAGGGTGTCTTCCACCAGTTGCAGGTTAAAGAGGGAAAGCCTGGGTTACAGATCTAAAGGAAACTAAATCAGATTCCTGCAGATCTCCGGTTTGATCCATTTTCCCAGTGTTGGTCAGGTCTCTGGATGAGGTGGAGCTGCTGGAAGGATTTTATTCACTAGATTGGCTAAACCATTACAATAATTTCCTGTTTTGACTGGAAACCCTTGGTTCTGAAAGTGTTTTAAGGTGATATCAAGCTCATTAAGTAACAGTGTTTATGCAGCTGTTCAAACTTGGATCATATTCCAGGACAACTCAAACATTTCTTTCAGGCTCTGAGATCCTTGTTCTTATCGAATCTTTATTTGCATTAGTAGATGAGATTTCTGTGTTTTTGATATAAATTTTTTGACTATTATGGTGCCAAGAATTAATAAATAGAATAATGACTTTGGACTGATGCTCTCATGCTTCAATGACTTCGTTACTACGGCACATTTGAACGGATAAAATCAGTACGGTCACGTTGGTTCGATACAGTGTGCTAAACGAATGCAGCAAAGCTTTCTACCTAAACTGAGTCTCAAACTCACAATGCACAAATTTTAAAGCAACAACCTTTAAGTTTACTGTTAAAGTGGAGAAAGCCTTCATGCTCAGGGCGGATTTACCATTAGGCTGTTCCCTAGGGCCCAGAGTTCCTGGGGGCCCCATAAAACTCTGTTTAGATGTATAGTTAATCCAAATATTCCTTACTTGTGCACATTAATTATGCTTTTGATCAAAATAATTTCATTACAATCCCATCAGAACGCTTATAGTATTAAGTGTGTCTCAGCCCCCCCGTTCAGTGTCCACCATATTGGATCAGTCATTTGCTGCACATGTTCAGAAAGGTCCAAACAGACAGCAGCAAACCATTTGAAAACAAACCATGCAAAGAGCAGTGCTGCCAACTTCGTGCTTTAGTCGCTATATTTAGTGACTTTTCAGACCCCTCTAGCACTTTGATTTTATAAAAAGCACCTAGCGCCAAATCTAGCGACTTTTTCTGCTACTGGAGACTTTGGCGACAGCATCTAAAAGCAGCGAACTCTGCTCTCCAGAGCAAGTAGATTGGTAACCCCGCCTCCTGCTCTCCTCTATCTCGTCTGCTGTCATGATTCATGCAGCTATTATTTCATCCAAATGAAAAATGGAGAACAGATAAGCAGATCATCAATGATCTTTCATTCCTTTAGAGACAGCATGAAATGTCAGCTGAGTACAGAACACACAGAGGAAAAGAACAAGGAGAGAGGGACAAAACCTAGAACAAATAACGTATCTCCATTCTATTTAAATTTCTGTATCTGTATAATAGATTTGTTTTATGAGTTGTCTTCTGAATTCAGAGGGCCTCCAGCCTCTTTTTGCCTAGGGTCCCAAATTTCCTAAATCCGCCCCTGTTCCCACTGCATTAGACGCTAACACACACTGTGGAGTCCAACTGAAAAAGGGGGATTACCCAACAGCTAAAATTTTATGGTGCATTCAAGGACAACTCGTACATTGGGCTGAAAAACTCATAAAGAATTCACTTTTTTATCCCAAAAAAACCTGAACTACATGAACTGTTTTCTTGTTTTATTTTAAAATCCATCCTCTCGTCACTCTTTGTTCAAGTGAAATCATATTGACGCGTAATAAAGCAGGGTTTAAAAAAATTAATAATTTGATAGCCTTATCGTTTCCAAATGTTTAATGCTGTCTACAGTACAGTCAGCCACCAATGGTTGGTTTCTCCAGAGTTCTAATGAGAAACATGTTGGCCTTTATGGTATTCTGAAACGGCTGGAAATAAGGGGAGAGTTCCCCAACATGAAACAAAACAAAACAAAAAAAAACCCAGAGAGACAAGAGCTGAAATGGAAAATGGAAAGAATGGTTTGCCCTCCTCATACGGAGCAACAATGGAGCCTGTTCATCGGAGGCCCGGTTCTGGCTGAAGCCAAGCCGCAGCCAACGCACTGGAAACGTCAGAAACCAGCTCTGTGTGTGGGTCGGCACCCAGCATTTCATTCTCTGCTCGTCTGAACCCACAACCAGGAGGAAACAATCTCTCTGGGGCCACATGTTCAGAAACAGCCGCAGCTTCGCTTCAGGGAAGCTTGTTCTGCTGCTGTTCTCCTCCTTCCCGGCTGGACTTTCTCCCTGTGAGGCCTGTTAGGGTCACCCAGTCCGTCAACCCCATGAAGCTTTATGCTCATTGAATTTTATTGGGATTTAGGGGCAATTAGACCAAAAAGTATCAACCTTCCTTCCTTAAACACAGATAGCATGTATTAAATGAAAAGTCTGGTCAGCAAGGAATAATCAATTGATCATTATTTATACCTAAAACTAATACGTTTGCTGTGATTTTAGCGTTAATCAGTAAAAAAATTAAAATAATAATTTTCGTTGCAATCACTGAGTCCTGGAGCGGCCATTTTTGCCCAGATATAGTAACCCCTGCCTCCTGCCATCTTCCAGCAGTGACATCACGGTGCGGTAAGCCTAGCGCCATTCTCCCCGCTTTACAAGCTAAATCAATGGGAACTACTAGACACATCTGCAATCAACAACAATTATTGAAGATTTCCAGAGGACTTCACCATTGAAATTCACCAGAGCTATAGTGAAACTGACAATGCCCACGTGCATGGCAGCTGGATGTTGGAATACATCGGGTAAAAGTGAAAAAAAAGAGTTATTCCACCTTTCTGATTCCTGATCCTCCATGGTTGGTCGTTGGATCGCTAACTTGAAGAGGGAGGATTTGCCATCGAACTTCTGACCAGAGAAAAAACCCGTAATATGTAGCCGACATTTGGAAGAAGAATGTTTTCAAGGTGACTTGGATAATAGCGCGTTGTGACAAACACCAGATACAGCACTGGGACTTGATCAACAGCCGATACCGCACCGGGACGTCACAAACCAGTAGGTGGCAGTAGTGTTCTTTGACAATCATGGATGCCTCCAGTAAATTTCATATTAACAGTACTTTCAGAAATATGAATTCTGAATATGACCAGACTTTTCCTTTAAAGATGTCTGCAGATGATCTAAACTGAGCCTCAGTCCAGTTCTGTTGGGTAACACTAAGCAATAAAAGATCCAAGTCCACTTTAGTCCTTTTGCAACCAAAAACTGTTTTTGAAAGAAAATATTGACGATTAGAAGACAGAAATCCAACCCTGCCTTTGAACCAGTTAGAGTTTAAGAGGCGTGCTGAGGGAGGACAGATTTAAAACATTTCTCTTTTCAATACTGAAAATATCTCATACAAATTGGAACAGACAAACGGGTCCACCCCTATGGAAATGGGGATCGTTTGGCTTCTTTTGCTGATGAAGATTCTCAGTCATCCAGGTCATAGTCATTCCGTAAAAATTCAAAAAAAAGACGTTTCGCCACCTCTCCAGGAGGCTTTCTCAATTCAAATGTCTGGATCCACAGTGAGTTTGAGTCTTATATTGACAAAGCCTTGTATCACTTGGAAACATGCAAATGGTAACCGATGATTGGGTCGTTTGGTTCCATCGTTAGCCTTGGCTTCTTTTGTTAGACTGCAAAGCCCCACAACCATCTATGTATCTGACAGACGACCGACCTTTCAGACACTTAGATAGGTATGGGGCATTGCAGTCTAACAAAAGAAGCTAAACGGCCCCCATTTCCAAAGGGGAGGACCCGTTCATCTGTTCCAATTTGCATGTTTTCTAAACTAAAACCAGGCTTTGTTGGGCTACTCTATAAAACCTCGAATTCAACGCTATTTCTGACATTTTGAATTGAAAAAGCTTCCAGGTTGGGAAGCAAAACGCCTTCAAACTTGGAAACAAAGTCCACTTTTTTTGGAATATAGTTTGTGATTCAATGAAAAATCCTAAAAGTTCAATTTGGCCAAAAATTTGAAGCAACAGGTGTTATAGATGACTGGTCTGCACACAGCTGAACTGCTCAGAAACAAACTGAGAATTGCCGAAGGTGCAGGTTCCTTTATTGTCCTTTTTAAATTTTATCAGAAACAACTTTACTGGATAACAATGGTTAATGTTGTTTTTCTTAGCCATTCTTCTAAGAACTAAACCAGCCTCAAATGAATAGATATATTTCAGTATATTGCAATATCTTTGGAATAAACAACAAACAGGTTTATTTCTTTTAGGAGAGCAAGTTTGAAAACACAGTCTGTCGGTACAAGTGTGAACTCTGACCACTAAATAATATCACACCTGTTGGAACAGCATTAAAAATAAAAGCAGATAAATTATTCTCCACTAAAAAGCTTTTCTTTTAATTAAAGTTATGTATATCTACAGCCGTTGCTTAATATGTTTGCCCTGTGACATTTGGGACTAACTTTGATTCAAATATGTCTTTTAATGACTATGATAAGAAAGAAATATAGAGATAGATATGATATATCACGCTAATCTAGAGGTAACAGCACAGCAAATAACGGCAATATTTCATAGAAAACTTTTACTTCATGGAATAAACACCAAATTTAGCAAAAATAAAGTGCTAGACGTATTTAAGAGAACACGGCTGAAAATCCAAAATGGCCGTCTTGTTAAATTGGAAAAAACAAAAACAACAAAATGAGTTTTTAAGGTAAAATGTGTTAAAACAGAAATAATCAATTGGTGTGAATGTTAAATCAAATTTATTTTGAGGAGATACCAGAAGGGTAGTTCCACTACATTATCCCATCAACTCAACCTACCTCCTCCATGCCTACCGAGGAATAATCCCTCCAGCATGATGCTGCCACCACCATACATAACAGAGGGGGCCATGCGCTGTTTAACAACTTTGTAGAATAGGTCTCCATGGAAACAATGTGTTCCCTGCCACCACTTTGCTTCAAATACATGTTTTTGCTATTGGCTTAAAAAAGGAAAACTTTGGAGGAAAGTCTTGCAAAGACTGTGTCGTAATTATCAAGTGTCAGAACCAAACACTGCCAGCAGAAATGGAGAAGCAGGATCTTGATCCCTAAATACTTAAATAAGATTTGATTTGTTGATGCAGTTTGCTAAATAACATTTTCATTATCAGTCTTAGACATTCACACCGGCAGATAACCTTCTGAACCTTCACATCAACTGTCTGATTCAGTGGTCAGGCGTGCTCAGAAGCTGCCCCCTTCCTCCCAGACTGAACTCTAAAAGCTGCATGTTTCTCATGTTTCCGCCTGCATCACCTCCCTTCCCCTGCAGTCTGGCTGCCTCTAATTCCCACACACAACTACTTCTCATTTATTATTTCTGGAAAAAGTGCCAATGTCAGAAGCTTCCTGCTCCACAGCGATACAGGAAGCTCGTTCCATGCAACCGTTATGTTGAGATCCTGTAACGTCTTATCTGGGTTTTAGGAGTGAAAGAGGGGAAGTGTTCTGAAGCAGAAGAAAAATAAAGGTTCTGTTGACAGATTCTTCCATCTGCCGTGGGATCGCTGCAGCTCCTCCAGAGTAACCCTGGAGGATCACTACAGCTTTTTCAGAGTAACCCTGGAAGATCCCTGCAGCTCCTCCAGTGTAACTGTGGAAGATCCCTGCCTGTGGAAGATCCCTGTGGCTCCTCCAGTGTAACCCTGGAATATCCCTGCAGCTCCTCCAGTGTAACCCTGGAAGATCCCTGCAGCTCCTCCAGTGTAACCCTGGAAGATCCCTGCAGCTCCTCCAGTGTAACCCTGGAATATCCCTGCAGCTCCTCCAGTGTAACCCTGGAAGATCCCTGCAGCTCCTCCAGTGTAACTGTGGAAGATCCCTGCAGCTCCTCCAGTGTAACCCTGGAAGATCCCTGCAGCTCCTCCAAAGTAACCGTGGAAGATCCCTGCAGCTCCTCCAAAGGAACCGTGGACGATTCCTGCAGCTCCTCCAAAGTAACCCTGGAAGATTCCTGCAGCTCCTCCAAAGTAACCCTGGAAGATTCCTGCAGCTCCTCCAAAGTAACCTTGGAAGACCCCTGCAGCTCCTCCAAAGTAACCTTGGAAGACCCAGAGTAACCCCTTTCAGTCTAGGTAAAGTCATAAAGAATTTTGAAATACTCTGAATTTAAACCCACATTGAAGGCAAAGACTTAACTCAATGCTAAAATATAAAGCAAATGTGTAAACATGTCACCATATTCGCCTCCACTGTTTGTAGGTAAAGGAATCAACCTCATGGTCTCTTAAAGGAAAACTGCAAACCTGCATTGACCTTGATCACCTCACAGAGCTGCACCTGTGAGCCCAGGATGCTCTTTATCTCTTATCCTGGAATTTCTGAATTCAGTTTTTGTGAAACAAGCCTCTGGGCTCCATCTGGACAGATTCTCCTCATGCTCATGATTTGCATAGTTTTGATGCAGCTCGAACGCAGTGTTGTTAAAGATACAGAGAAAACAGTAACTATTTCATCTCTGGTTCTCGACAAACTTAATGCTTCCAGAGTTTTTAATGTTTTGGCTTCATTCAATGTGACAAAGTTATAAATACATTCTGAAGGAACCGGCCAACAAAAGCAGAGTCTTTCTCAGCTTTATATAACCTCATAGTCAGCAGAACAAACATCCTTTTTTGGTTGGATAACAAGCATCACTTTAGTCCCAAACCTAAGGAGCAGCCGTCATGTTAGAGGCTGAACATGAAGGCACAGAGATCCCTCTGCAGATCTCTCCTTTCACACAAGAACTGATCACATCAAACGGGCCTCAGCACAGATCATTAACCTTTTTGATTCTGACCTCTGTTCACATCGGCTATAAAGGAAAAGTCCAGCTAGCAAGGAATGATCAATGAATCATTATCTATACCTAAAACTAATACATAGGAGGGGATTTAATGAATTTAGGTTAATCAATAAAAAAAATATTTTTCATTGCGATCATTGAGTCTGGGAGCGGAAATTTTTGCGCAAATATAGTAACACCTCACTACTGACATCATCCCACTGGAAAAAAATCGAAATCTAGATAAGTCCTTTTTTCTTAAAATAAGTGCATTTGTTCTTGGATTGAGGAGGTAAAAGAGACATTTTGCCAATGTAACAAGACGATTTACACTTAAAATAAGTAAAGACAATTGCATTCTCTTATTTAAAGAGCATATTATCTTATTTCAGGAGTAAAAATACTCATTCCATTGGCAAACTATCTCATTTACCTTCTCAGATTATGGGTAAATACACTTAATTTAAGAAATATTTACTTATTTCTAGATCGTTTTTTCCAGTGCCGGCACGGTGCGGTAAGCCTACACTGGAAAAATAATCTAGAAATAAGTAAAAATTTCTTAGATTAAGTGTATTTACCCTTAATTTGAGTAGGTAAATGAGATAGTTTGCCAATGGAATGAGTATTTTTACTCTTAGAATAAGATATTTAGATAAAATGCACTTGAAATAAGACAATATAATTGTGTTTTCTTATTTTAAATGTAAATGGTCTTGTTCCATTGGCAAAATGTCTCTTTAACCTTCTCAATTTAAGAACAAATGCACTTATTTTAAGAACAAATGACTTATATAGATTTAGATTTTTTCCAGTGTAGCGTCATTCTCCCCGCTTTACAAGCAAAATCAATGGGAACTACTAGACACATCTGCAATCAACAACAATTATTGAAGATTTGCAGAGGACTTCACCATTGAAATTCACCAGAGCTATAGTGAAACTGACAATGCCCACGTGCATGCACTGCTAAAAAAAAAAAGAAATATAAATAAGTCTTTTTTTTTTTTAAATAAGTGCATTTTTTTATTGAGGAGGTAAAAGAGACATTTTTCAAGTGGAAAAAGACAATTTACATTTAAAATATGAAAAAACAAATTTTCATTCCATTGGCAGAGTAAAAACAATTAATTTAAGAAACTTTTACTTATTTCTAGATTGGTTTTTGCAATGTGGCAGTTGGATACCCTGCAAAAACATTCTAAAAATGAGTAAACATTTCTTAAAATAAGTGTATTTAGCCTTAATTTGAGTAGGAAAATAAGATGATCTGCCAATGGAATTAGCATTTTTACCCTTAAAATAAGAAAATTAGATATTATGCACTTGAAATAATAGACTGCAGTTGTTTTGTCTTATTTTAAATGTAAATTGTCTTATCCCATTGGCAAAGTGTCTCACATACCTGCTCAATTCAAGAAAAATTCACTTATTTTAAGGGAAAAAAAACCTCTTACTTAGGTATAGATTTTTTGCAGTGTATGGGAATACATCGGATAAAAGTGAAAAAACATTAGCTATTCCACCTTTCCAAATCCTGATCCTCCCATTGACGGGTTCGGAAAGTTGGATTGCCAACTTGAAGAGGGACGATTGTTTATCGAACTTCTGGCCAGAGAAAAAACACGTAATATGTAGCCGACATTTGGAAGAAGAATGTTTTCAAGATGACTTGGATAATAGCGCGTTGTGACAAACACCAGATACAGCACTGGGACTTGATCAACAGCCGATACCGCACCGTGACATCACAAACCAGTAGGTGGCAGTAGTGTTCTTTGACAAACATGGATGCCTCCAGTAAAGCACATTCACATGAAAATTACTCTGAATTAAAAACACTTATAATTTATTGAACAATATGTAATAATTTCAAATTTAAAGTACTTTCAGAAGTTTGTATTCTCAACGTGAGCGTACTTTTCCTTTAAGAGCAAAGCAGCTTCAGTAGAAGCTGTTCTGAAAAAGCAGTAACATGATCTCTGAATCCGAGCTCTGATCTTTAAATCTAAGCTCTCTCCTCTTCCTGCTCTGTTGTTCTCCCCATGGGAGCATTTTTCCTTTCACAGCTGATAAAGGCTGATGGACAGCTCAGGTGTGGGCCTACCGACCAATCAGAGAGCCGTAACAGAACAGAGGAAGTGCATCCATGCAAACATTTCGACCGATAAGCAAATACTGCAATGAAGGAGAGGACTGGTTCCCAGAGAAGAAAAGCTCAGTAGTGAGATCAGAGGAGCAACAAATGAGCAACAAAAAAAAGATGGTAGACATGGGCTTAAACCTGAAACTAGAAATATTAAACTAGATAACTAACAACTTGTGCTTTGCTCTGTTTCTTTTTCTTCCCTCAATGTTAACAAGATCTGAATACATATAAAGAAACTTTCCACATGTTTACGATTTAAACAGCAATGAAGGCAAGAGATTAGATGTGATTTAATCTCCTCTTTCCAATTTTTCAGAAAATCTGGTTTTATTCTACTAGAACTTGTTGATTCCTTCAAGTCTACAGTACTAAATAATAGCTGCAAAATAAAATTAATAGCTGGAATATTTATAAAAACAATCTAAAAATGGGAAACAGGATTTGAACAATCCAGTTTTGATTAATAAAAATGTAAAGAATGAAAATCCATTAATTGGGAGGATTTCATGTAGGATAATCTAGTCCTGGTTTGACCCGTCGATCGCTGACCTTTGAACCCGTTTGTCCTTCAGTCCTTCTCTTCAGACCTCAGGCTCTATTATTAAATCTACTGAAGCAGAAACTCAGCATCATGCGTGCAGCGATGCCTGGGGTCACTTTGTCCTCCAACATGGCGGACAGGAAGTTAGCAGACCTGCTCTTTGACCTGATGCTTTATAAACAGCAGAACACATTTTTAATCTCAAAGAAGGAGCTCGCCTCAAGCAACATAAAATATTGTTGTTTGTTAAAGTCGTAGGGAAATCATATTTAAATTTCAAATCATTCTGGCCAAAACATGTATATAAATGTACTCTATCAGACAATACGTCATCTGTCAATCAAATTTTTTCGGTCATAGCATCTTGATTCATATGTCGATGCTAATATACGCAACAGTTGAAATCAGAATCACTTCCTTTCCCATTGAGTTATGCTGATGAAGATTCTCAGTCTACCAGGTCATAGTCATTCCGTAAAAATTCAAAAAATATCCACTGGACTTGGTTTCCAAGATTTGAAGACATTTCACCACCTCTCCAGGAAGCTTTCTCAATTCAAATTCCGTCCCAGTGTTCACGGGGATGGACGTCTGTGTCTTCGGCAGGCGTAGAGCTAACAGAACTGGCAGCGTTGTGAGGCAAGGGCTCAAACATGTATGGCTGGAAGCCTTCTACACCAAACCAAGCTTCTGCCGCCCTGGCGTCCTCTTCCACAACATCTTCATGCCCGCTTTCCTCCTCTAAATAAAAAATGGATGACGGAGGAGACTCATCCACGACCTCCGACACTAAACTCTCCTCCTCTTGCATGTTTCCTCTGTCCATAGCGTTCCTTGACAGTGTCGTTTCTAAGTCACCAATTTAGTGCTACTTGGTCCCAATAGAATTTCCCATTGGGAACCTACTACCACTAAGTTGCTAACTGGTTAGCAGGATGTTTCCAACAAACCAGCCACAACCAAACTTGCTTGCAAACCTTCAGCCACAACAATCGCCCCCTCTTGCTAAACGACCAATAACATTCTTTTTATTCATTCGTGTAAAGTCGTGCACCACTCTGGAGGATTCGGAAATGCAACTAAATCGAGTCTTGTGTAACTTTTTTCTACCTTTTCTAACTTTTTCCTTCTACCTAACTTTTTAGTATCATGTTTGGATTCAGCACTGTGTGAACAACCCCTCTCTTTTAGCTTTTCTTTTTAAGGTAAATTCTAATTGGAGACGCCACAATTTCAGACACAAAACAGAGTCTATGAGAGCAGCCATGATGGATTTACATCCCATTAAAAACGCAGTGAAGCAAGAACCAGAGGCAGAGAGAGCTAGGTCACTGGTTGCTATGGTGATTCCCTCCTTTTCTAAAGTGCAAAGTAGACCCACTAAATCTGATTTCATCTAGAAATCCTGCCAGATTTTAGGCCTCAAGCAAACAGAAAGTCTGAAAACTCTGTTTCCTTTTCTAACTAACTTTTTCCTTCCACCCAACTTTCCAGTGTCTGAATTCCTATACTACTTGTCAGTATTTGTGAGTAAAAACATCTATTGGTTTTCTTTGGTTGGCCAAAATCCTAAACTATATAACTGTACATGTTTCAAAGAAATAAAAGAAGTTTCTCCTCCAGAGTTAATTCACCATAAAGGTATGATTCAGTTCATCATGTTTGAAACATCCTCAAATGTATCTGGTTATATTCTCAGAAATTTTTCAAGAAGGATTAAAAAAAAACAATATTTTATACCTTTCATACGGTAATCTAACCTGAGGACTTGGCCGTTACCGTGACAACGGCACATCAGCGCCCCCTACAGCTCCATGATTCCTCTGTCTCACCAAGAGAGTTAATGCAGCCATCAGTGATCACATGTGAAAGTAACGAGAGCAGGATTAATGTTGGAGCCTAATTAACATTTAGACGTGTGGCTGTTTTTGGCAGCTGGCTCTGTGGCCCACTAATTTAATTAATCGGTTTAAATTGTTAGGCTTTTATGGTCCTGACAGCATCCAGCCAACAGCTTCTCTGCAGAACTCTATAAATAACAGTGTGTGTGATGTAACTGGATTATATCAGAAATGATGGACTGTAAATAGATCCGATTTATTTACAGAAGATGGGGCAAAGCAGACTGGATAATTATTTCTATTAGGTTATTTATACTCAAAGGGCTGGATGCCGGGTCAGACAGGATGAGGAGAAATAAACAAGGGGGGGAATGAGGAGGACAAAAATTACCACTTATGCAGAAGAAAATGCGTTAAAACTACCTTTACTTTAATCTAACGATGCCAGAAAAAAACTTTTATTTTGAAATATACGCCTGACCTTCATTGTAAAACATCGGTTTCCTCTCTATCTTTTAACGATCAAAGTTCTAATCAGAGATACGATTTCAGATCCTGTAAAGATAAATAACTCTGGGAGGGGGAGTAAAAACTCTTTGGCACAAGTGAAAATCTCTTTTTAGGAAAAGCCAGAAGATTGTTGACGTGATTGGTAAAGTAAAAGTACAACGTATTTTTGCACATAAATGTATCCCAGTCTGACTGTTGGACTGGACTTATTGGGTCAAACTGGGAGTTCCCTGAAAACTGTGTGACTGGACATGAATTTGGTCTCATAGAACACGGGTTCTTAGAAATACATAAATAATTAATAATACTTGAACTTTATTCGTCTCATATTGGAGAAATTTACCCCTGCATTTAAAGCATCCCCATGGGCAGGAGTGGGCTGCCATTGTGTGCCCCGCCCAGGGAGAAGTGTGGGGTCTTTCTAAGGCAAGGCAAGGCAAGGCATTTTTATTTGTATAGCACAATTCAGTACAAAGACAATGCAAAGTGCTTTATATGATTAAAATACAGGAAGATAAAGCAGAATCAAAGCAAATAGGAAAAAATAAATTAAATAAAATAAAAAATGCAGAAACAAAAAAGAATATTAAAAACAGTTGTACTAAAGACAATATGTTTTAGTTGAACTGTTTAACTAGACAGTGGAAGGCCATCCTAAACAAATGTGTTTTTAGTCTTGATTTAAAGGAACTCAGGCTTTCCGCACTTTTACAGTTTTCTGGAAGTTTGTTCCAGATAAGTGGAGCAGAGGAACTAAATGCTGCTTCTCCATGTTTAGTTCTGGTTCTAGGTATGCAGAGCAGGCTGGAGCCAGAAGACCTGAGTGGTCTGGAGGGTTGATACACTGAGAGCAAGTCTGTGATGTATTTAGGTGCTAAGCCATTCAGAGATTTATAGACTAACAGAAGTATTTTAAAGTCTATTCTCTGAAATACAGGGAGCCAGTGTGAGGACTTTAGAACTGGGGTGATGTGCTCTACTTTCTTAGTCTTAGTGAGGACACTGGCAGCAGCGTTCTGGATCAGCTGCAGCTGTCTGATCCACTTTTTAGGCAGACCTGTAAAAACACCGTTGCAGTAATCAATTCGACTAACGCTTGGATTAGTTTTCCAGATCATGCTGAGACATTAGTCCTTTAATCATGGAAATGCTCTTCAGGTGATAGAAAGCCGACCTTGTAATTGTCTTTAAATGCTTTTGGAGGTTCAAGGCTGAATCCAGCACTACACCTAGATTTCAGGCCTGATCAGTGGTTACTAGCTGAAGCGACTGAAGCTGTGTGCTAACTTTAGATCTCTCCTCTCCTCTATTACTTCAGTTTTGTTTTTATCCAGTTGAATAAAAGTATGGCACATCCAGGCACTGATTCCTTCTCAGCATTTCCTCAGTGCTTGAATTGGTTCATAGTCACCTGGTGACATGTTGATGTACAGTAAAGCTGTGTGTCGTCTGCATAGTTATGGTAGCTGATGTTGTTGTTTTTTATTAACTGAGCGAGAGGGAGCATGTAGATATTGAATAGGAGGGGACCCAGGATGGACCCTTGGGGAACCCCACATGTGATTTTTGTCATCTCTGATGTAAAATTGCCTACTGACACAAAAAAGTCCCTGTCCTTTAAGTATGATTTAAACCAGTTGAGAGCTGTACCAGAGAGGCCGACCCAGTTTTCCAGGCGCTCTAAGAGAGCCAGAGAGGCAGTCGGTGGGAGTGGGTTTCAAACTCACAGCCTCAGGATTCCAAGCTCTACGCCTTAACCACTAGACCACCACTCCCCACATAAAATTAGTTCTCTCTATATTAATTCATACATACAAATTACAGTGAATATTAATCATCTTAAAATACATTTTATTGTTTAATTCAATATTTTAAATGTTTTTCCAATAATTTAATGAGACATATAATCATGCGTTTAACAATTTGTTGGTATATTTAATATTTAAATCATGTATTAGATGTAATTCTTTTACGATATATTTGTTTATTTCAGTCATATTTATTGCTCCTATTTTTGGGGTCACATCACTATGACCTCACGGCCCTCTCTTGGTGTCTTGTGACCCCCGGGTTGTCCTGTCCCCCCACTTTAAGAACCCCTGCTATAACGTCAGATGAGACCTTTTTTGGATTGGTGCTCTATGATGAAGTGGAACAGAATTTAATTTCACACTTTCTTCCTAATCTGAAGCTAAAAATGCAGATTGTTCATTTATTGCTTTATTTTATGAAGGCTGACTTTAGTGGAACCTGAACATCTGATGGAGAATCAAGATGCCTTCAGTGTTTGAACAGCACATCTTTGTTCACCCTCCTCCTCCTCTATGATCTCCTACTGAAAGATGAGGATGAGGAGAAGGAGGAGACGAAGCACCTGGGGCTGTGATTCAGGAGCTGGAATGTGGTCGATCTAATCTGATTCCAGCTCAGATTAAAGGTCCTGTGTTGTGTTCAGGTGCAATAACGCAGTAAATGATTTCAGTTCTAGTTTCCTGTTGGTTTATTGCTTTAGGTTTAGATAAAATGATCAGCGAGCTCATGTTGTTTGATCAACAAAGAAACTAAATTATAATCTGTTTAGTTTTCCTAAACAGTGGGATTAAATCAGATTTTTTCCAAATGTTTGTAGCAACAGAGGCCTTAAAACAAGGAGGTCAGAAGGCAGGGATGACGGGAGGAGAAGGAATGCTCCTGGAGTGAAGGAATGTGGGAATCAGTGAAAACAGAGAAGGGCAGCTTGATGGAGGTTTAGAGGTTTGGTTTAGAGAATTTAATTTAGTTCCTGATCCATGGGTTGAACGTGTGTGCCGATATCCGACACGATCCATGGGCTGACCGTATGTGCCGATATCTGATACGATCCATGGGCTGAATTTGTGTGCCGATATCTGATACAATCCATGGGTTGAACGTGTGTGCCGATATCCGATACGATCCATGGGTTAAACGTGTGTCCCGATATCCGATACGATCCATGGGCTGAGCGTATGTGCCGATATCTGATACGATCCATGGGCTGAATTTGTGTGCCGATATCTGATACAATCCATGGGTTGAACGTGTGTGCCGATATCCGATACGATCCATGGGTTGAACATGTAGGCCGATATCCGATACGATCCATGGGTTGACCGTGTAGGCCGATATCCGATACGATCCATGGGTTGAACGTGTGTGCCGATATTCGATACGATCCATGGGTTGAACGTGTAGGCCGATATCCAATACGATCCATGGGTTGAACGTGTGTGCCGATATCCGATTCGATCCATGGGTTGAACGTGTGTGCCGATATCCGATACGATCCATGGGTTGAACGTGTGTGCCGATATCCGATACGATCCATGGGTTGAACGTGTGTGCCGATATCTGATACAATCCATGGGTTGAACGTGTGTTCCGATATCCGATACGATCCATGGGTTGAACGTGTGTGCCGATATCCGATACGATCAATTGGTTGAACGTGTGTGCCGATACGATCCATGGGTTGAACGTCTGTGCCGATATCCGATACGATCAATTGGTTGAACGTGTGTGCTGATATGATCCATGGGCTGAGCGTGTGTGCCGATATCCGATACGATCCATGGGCTCAATTTGTGTGCCGATATCCGATACGATCCATGGGTTGGGCGTGTGTGCCGATATCCGATACGATCCATGGGTTGACCGTGTGTGCCGATATTCGATACGATCCATGGGTTGGGCGTGTGTGCCGATACGATACATGGGCTGAATTTGTGTGCCAATATCCGATAAGGATCCATGGGTTGAACGTGTGTGCCGATATCTGATACGATCCATGGGTTGAACGTGTGTGCCGATATCCGATACGATCCATGGGCTGAGCGTATGTGCCGATATCTGATACGATCCATGGGCTGAATTTGTGTGCCGATATCTGATACGATCCATGGGCTGAACGTGTGTGCCGATATCCGATACGATCCATGGGTTGAACGTGTAGGCCGATATCCGATACGATCCATGGGTTGAACGTGTGTGCCGATATTCGATACGATCCATGGGTTGAACGTGTAGGCCGATATCCAATACGATCCATGGGTTGAACGTGTGTGCCGGTATCCGATACGATCCATGGGTTGAACGTGTGTGCCGATATTCGATACGATCCATGGGTTGAGCGTGTGTGCCGATATTCGATACGATCCATGTGTTGAACGTGTGTGCCGATATCCGATATGATCCATGGGTTGAACGTGTGTGCCGATATTCGATAAGATCCATGGGTTGAACGTGTAGGCCGATATCCGATACAATCCATGGGTTGAACGTGTGGGCCGATATCCGATACGATCCATGGGTTGAACGTGTGTGCCGATATTCGATACGATCCATGGGTTGAACGTGTGTGCCGATATTCGATACGATCCATGGGTTGAACGTGTGTGCCGATATCCGATATGATCCATGGGTTGAACGTGTGTTCCGATATCCGATACGATCAATTGGTTGAACGTGTGTGCCGATACGATCCATGGGTTGAATGTGTGTGCCGATAACCGATACGATCAATTGGTTGAGCGTGTGTGCTGATACGATCCATGGGTTGAACGTCTGTGCCGATAACCGATACGATCAATTGGTTGAGCGTGTGTGCCGATACGATCCATGGGTTGAACGTCTGTGCCGATATACGATACGATCAATTGGTTGAACGTGTGTGCTGATACGATCCATGGGCTGAGTGTGTGTGCCGATATCCGATACGATCCATGGGCTCAATTTGTGTGCCGATATCTGATACGATCCATGGGTTGAACGTGTGTGCCGATATTCGATACGATCCATTGGTTGAGCGTGTGTGCCGATACGATACATGGGCTGAATTTGTGTGCCAATATCCGATAAGGATTCATGGGTTGAACGTGTGTGCCGATATCAGATACGATCCATGGGCTGTATTTGTGTGCCGATATCCGATACGATCAATTGGTTGAATGTGTGTGCCGATACGATCCATGGCTTGAACGTCTGTGCCGATATCCGATACGATCCATTGGTTGAACGTGTGTGCCGATACGATCCATTGGTTGAACGTCTGTGCCGATATCCAATACGATCAATTGGTTGAACGTGTGTGCCGATAGGATCCATGGGCTGAGCGTATGTGCCGATATCCGATACGATCCGTGGGCTAAATTTGTGTGCCAATATCCAATACGATCCATGGGTTGAACCTGTGTGCCAATATCCGATACGATCCATCGCTGGATGTGTGTACCGATATCCGATACGATCCATGGGCTGAGCATAGGGACCAGGTAAAGTGCAGTGAAATTGATTTTGTCATTTTGAAACTATGCTCTTTGTTTTTATTTTTTTCTGTCTCAGAGTAGAGTGGAGACATTTTACTGAATTGTCAAAGAAGACATTCTAGTTCTCAGGCAGGCAGAAATATTGTAGTTTCATGTTTTTCTTAAAGACGGTACCGTTTGAACAGCACCGTCTCTCTTGTTTTTACACAAGTAAAGTAAAACGACCAATTGTGTGCATTTATGTGCAAAAATACGTTGTACTTTTACTTTACCAATCACGTCAACAATCTTCTGGCTTTTCCTAAAAAGAGATTTTCACTTGTGCCAAAGAGTTTTTACTCCCCCTCCCAGAGTTATTTATCTTTACAGGATCTGAAATCGTATCTCTGATTAGAACTTTGATCGTTAAAAGATAGAGAGGAAACCGATGTTTTACAATGAAGGTCAGGCGTATATTTCAAAATAAAAGTTTTTTTCTGGCATCGTTAGATTAAAGTAAAGGTAGTTTTAACGCATTTTCTTCTGCATAAGTGGTAATTTTTGTCCTCCTCATTCCCCCCCTTGTTTATTTCTCCTCATCCTGTCTGACCCGGCATCCAGCCCTTTGAGTATAAATAACCTAATAGAAATAATTATCCAGTCTGCTTTGCCCCATCTTCTGTAAATAAATCGGATCTATTTACAGTCCATCATTTCTGATATAATCCAGTTACATCACACACACTGTTATTTATAGCCATGGATCGTATCGGCACACACATTCAACCAATTGATCGTATCGGATATCGGCACACAAATACAGCCCATGGATCGTATCTGATATCGGCACACACGTTCAACCCATGAATCCTTATCGGATATTGGCACACAAATTCAGCCCATGTATCGTATCGGCACACACGCTCAACCAATGGATCGTATCGAATATCGGCACACACGTTCAACCCATGGATCGTATCAGATATCGGCACACAAATTGAGCCCATGGATCGTATCGGATATCGGCACACACACTCAGCCCATGGATCGTATCAGCACACACGTTCAACCAATTGATCGTATCGTATATCGGCACAGACGTTCAACCCATGGATCGTATCGGCACACACGCTCAACCAATTGATCGTATCGGTTATCGGCACAGACGTTCAACCCATGGATCGTATCAGCACACACGCTCAACCAATTGATCGTATCGGTTATCGGCACACACATTCAACCCATGGATCGTATCGGCACACACGTTCAACCAATTGATCGTATCGGATATCGGAACACACGTTCAACCCATGGATCATATCGGATATCGGCACACACGTTCAACCCATGGATCGTATCGAA
This sequence comes from Cyprinodon tularosa, assembly GCF_016077235.1. Taxonomy (NCBI): domain Eukaryota; kingdom Metazoa; phylum Chordata; class Actinopteri; order Cyprinodontiformes; family Cyprinodontidae; genus Cyprinodon; species Cyprinodon tularosa. The sequence continues at coordinate 808,818 of NW_024039050.1, read as the reverse complement.
TATCGGCACACACGTTCAACCCATGGATCGTATCGAATATTGGCACACACGTTCAACCCATGGATCGTATCGGATATCGGCCCACACGTTCAACCCATGGATTGTATCGGATATCGGCCTACACGTTCAACCCATGGATCTTATCGAATATCGGCACACACGTTCAACCCATGGATCATATCGGATATCGGCACACACGTTCAACACATGGATCGTATCGAATATCGGCACACACGCTCAACCCATGGATCGTATCGAATATCGGCACACACGTTCAACCCATGGATCGTATCGGATACCGGCACACACGCTCAACCCATGGATCGTATTGGATATCGGCCTACACGTTCAACCCATGGATCGTATCGAATATCGGCACACACGTTCAACCCATGGATCGTATCGGATATCGGCCTACACGTTCAACCCATGGATCGTATCGGATATCGGCACACACGTTCAGCCCATGGATCGTATCAGATATCGGCACACAAATTCAGCCCATGGATCGTATCAGATATCGGCACATACGCTCAGCCCATGGATCGTATCGGATATCGGCACACACGTTCAACCCATGGATCGTATCAGATATCGGCACACACGTTCAACCCATGGATCCTTATCGGATATTGGCACACAAATTCAGCCCATGTATCGTATCGGCACACACGCCCAACCCATGGATCGTATCGAATATCGGCACACACGGTCAACCCATGGATCGTATCGGATATCGGCACACACGCCCAACCCATGGATCGTATCGGATATCGGCACACACGCTCAGCCCATGGATCATATCAGCACACACGTTCAACCAATTGATCGTATCGGATATCGGCACAGACGTTCAACCCATGGATCGTATCGGCACACACGTTCAACCAATTGATCGTATCGGATATCGGCACACACGTTCAACCCATGGATCGTATCGGATATCGGAACACACGTTCAACCCATGGATTGTATCAGATATCGGCACACACGTTCAACCCATGGATCGTATCGGATATCGGCACACACGTTCAACCCATGGATCGTATCGGATATCGGCACACACGTTCAACCCATGGATCGAATCGGATATCGGCACACACGTTCAACCCATGGATCGTATTGGATATCGGCCTACACGTTCAACCCATGGATCGTATCGAATATCGGCACACACGTTCAACCCATGGATCGTATCGGATATCGGCCTACACGGTCAACCCATGGATCGTATCGGATATCGGCCTACATGTTCAACCCATGGATCGTATCGGATATCGGCACACACGTTCAACCCATGGATTGTATCAGATATCGGCACACAAATTCAGCCCATGGATCGTATCAGATATCGGCACATACGGTCAGCCCATGGATCGTGTCGGATATCGGCACACACGTTCAACCCACGGATCAGGAACTAAATTAAATTCTCTAAACCAAACCTCTAAACCTCCATCAAGCTGCCCTTCTCTGTTTTCACTGATTCCCACATTCCTTCACTCCAGGAGCATTCCTTCTCCTCCCGTCATCCCTGCCTTCTGACCTCCTTGTTTTAAGGCCTCTGTTGCTACAAACATTTGGAAAAAATCTGATTTAATCCCACTGTTTAGGAAAACTAAACAGATTATAATTTAGTTTCTTTGTTGATCAAACAACATGAGCTCGCTGATCATTTTATCTAAACCTAAAGCAATAAACCAACAGGAAACTAGAACTGAAATCATTTACTGCGTTATTGCACCTGAACACAACACAGGACCTTTAATCTGAGCTGGAATCAGATTAGATCGACCACATTCCAGCTCCTGAATCACAGCCCCAGGTGCTTCGTCTCCTCCTTCTCCTCATCCTCATCTTTCAGTAGGAGATCATAGAGGAGGAGGAGGGTGAACAAAGATGTGCTGTTCAAACACTGAAGGCATCTTGATTCTCCATCAGATGTTCAGGTTCCACTAAAGTCAGCCTTCATAAAATAAAGCAATAAATGAACAATCTGCATTTTTAGCTTCAGATTAGGAAGAAAGTGTGAAATTAAATTCTGTTCCACTTCATCATAGAGCACCAATCCAAAAAAGGTCTCATCTGACGTTATAGCAGGGGTTCTTAAAGTGGGGGGACAGGACAACCCGGGGGTCACAAGACACCAAGAGAGGGCCGTGAGGTCATAGTGATGTGACCCCAAAAATAGGAGCAATAAATATGACTGAAATAAACAAATATATCGTAAAAGAATTACATCTAATACATGATTTAAATATTAAATATACCAACAAATTGTTAACCGCATGATTATATGTCTCATTAAATTATTGGAAAAACATTTAAAATATTGAATTAAACAATAAAATGTATTTTAAGATGATTAATATTCACTGTAATTTGTATGTATGAATTAATATAGAGAGAACTAATTTTATGTGGGGAGTGGTGGTCTAGTGGTTAAGGCGTAGAGCTTGGAATCCTGAGGCTGTGAGTTTGAAACCCACTCCCACCGACTGCCTCTCTGGCTCTCTTAGAGCGCCTGGAAAACTGGGTCGGCCTCTCTGGTACAGCTCTCAACTGGTTTAAATCATACTTAAAGGACAGGGACTTTTTTGTGTCAGTAGGCAATTTTACATCAGAGATGACAAAAATCACATGTGGGGTTCCCCAAGGGTCCATCCTGGGTCCCCTCCTATTCAATATCTACATGCTCCCTCTCGCTCAGTTAATAAAAAACAACAACATCAGCTACCATAACTATGCAGACGACACACAGCTTTACTGTACATCAACATGTCACCAGGTGACTATGAACCAATTCAAGCACTGAGGAAATGCTGAGAAGGAATCAGTGCCTGGATGTGCCATACTTTTATTCAACTGGATAAAAACAAAACTGAAGTAATAGAGGAGAGGAGAGATCTAAAGTTAGCACACAGCTTCAGTCGCTTCAGCTAGTAACCACTGATCAGGCCTGAAATCTAGGTGTAGTGCTGGATTCAGCCTTGAACCTCCAAAAGCATTTAAAGACAATTACAAGGTCGGCTTTCTATCACCTGAAGAGCATTTCCATGATTAAAGGACTAATGTCTCAGCATGATCTGGAAAACTAATCCAAGCGTTAGTCGAATTGATTACTGCAACGGTGTTTTTACAGGTCTGCCTAAAAAGTGGATCAGACAGCTGCAGCTGATCCAGAACGCTGCTGCCAGTGTCCTCACTAAGACTAAGAAAGTAGAGCACATCACCCCAGTTCTAAAGTCCTCACACTGGCTCCCTGTATTTCAGAGAATAGACTTTAAAATACTTCTGTTAGTCTATAAATCTCTGAATGGCTTAGCACCTAAATACATCACAGACTTGCTCTCAGTGTATCAACCCTCCAGACCACTCAGGTCTTCTGGCTCCAGCCTGCTCTGCATACCTAGAACCAGAACTAAACATGGAGAAGCAGCATTTAGTTCCTCTGCTCCACTTATCTGGAACAAACTTCCAGAAAACTGTAAAAGTGCGGAAAGCCTGAGTTCCTTTAAATCAAGACTAAAAACACATTTGTTTAGGATGGCCTTCCACTGTCTAGTTAAACAGTTCAACTAAAACATATTGTCTTTAGTACAACTGTTTTTAATATTCTTTTTTGTTTCTGCATTTTTTATTTTATTTAATTTATTTTTTCCTATTTGCTTTGATTCTGCTTTATCTTCCTGTATTTTAATCATATAAAGCACTTTGCATTGTCTTTGTACTGAATTGTGCTATACAAATAAAAATGCCTTGCCTTGCCTTGCCTTAGAAAGACCCCACACTTCTCCCTGGGCGGGGCACACAATGGCAGCCCACTCCTGCCCATGGGGATGCTTTAAATGCAGGGGTAAATTTCTCCAATATGAGACGAATAAAGTTCAAGTATTATTAATTATTTATGTATTTCTAAGAACCCGTGTTCTATGAGACCAAATTCATGTCCAGTCACACAGTTTTCAGGGAACTCCCAGTTTGACCCAATAAGTCCAGTCCAACAGTCAGACTGGGATACAATTTCTTTACCTGCAAAAGCCAAGAAAACTGGAACCATTTAAAATTTAAAACAAATACCTTAAACTAAGGTGGAGTTTAAAACAGAAACTTGTCCAGTTTAAATCTGCAAATGCAAACTACTGAGATTAAGGCTAATCTGTTAATATAAAGTAGTACTTTTTTTTCTTAATTCCCTTGTTATTTTATGACCTAAATGATCCTGAAGCTGAAATCCTACTGGAGAAAAAAACAAAAAATAAAGATTGTTAAGTTGGCAGATAGAAAGAGTGTCTTTAAACACAGAGCTTCATAGATCTCAAACTAAAGAAAAAGATTATCTAAGATTTAGAAAGACCAAAAAACAAATGGATTTGGGCTGCAGAAGTACATCCTTATTTATTCTGCAAAAGCATCAGCCATCTTCTATAGCGGAAGAGGCAAAGGCTTTGATAAACTGGTTGGTAAAAGCAGCTCAGTCCTGGGACGTCCTCCAAGCACAGAGCAGGTGGTGGGGGAGAAAAAAAACTGCAGGAAACTGTTGCTCAGGGCGAGATTGCTGCACCTCTGGTGCACAAAGAGGTGTCATCATAGATCCTTCCTCCCAGTTAGACTTTATGTCCATCATTGCTGCAAAGTCCAGTAAAGTTGAACTTCCTGCTCTTGGTTTTCCATTTTTTTCTAAATACTCTGTGGCTGTTTTAAAACATGCATTAAACATGTATGGTAACTAAGAATTTTTGTTTAATAGTTTCTGTATAAAATGTGGGAAATAAATGAGTAACTCTGCAAACTGCATCCTCTGCTCTGTGATTCAGTTCCTCCTTACATATCCAGTGTCAGGGCAGAATGTCACCAAGCTGGATGCATTTGGAAGTTTGACTGAAATGTCGTTCAATGCAAAGTTTAAGATGTGATTCTGCCGCTTTAAAATAAAAAGCAGGAGCGGTGTTCCTCATGGCTTAGATATTTACAGCTTCCTGCTCCACATCTGCCCAGAGCGTCAGCGTCTCCTCAGGCCAGCCCCTCCAACACATGCAGCTTCTGTTCTGATGACCGGCGGCAGCGCCTGCACCGCTAACCGCCACTTGTGTACTGTGGTTTAGTTCTGCTGGGAACTTTACAAGGCCGCATGAAGCGCTCGGTTTGGCCCGAGGCGACTGGATGTGCTGCAGCGGTGGCGGCTCGGGTTCTGGAAAACACATTAAACCCAGCGTGGTTCTGCTCTCCGGCCCATCAGCTCACAATGCTCCCCATTTCTCAGCGAGGGGTTTTAGATTCCTGCTTAATGAGTGAAACTGGCACAAACATGGAAAATCACTACATGTGAGCTCCAGTCACTGATGTTCATGAAGCTCAGTAAGAAGCACTAAAAACTACAAAGTTCTCTGTTGGAAACTGTTTTTTTTTTCTTTAATCTTCACTCAGAGCAAAGAAAGAATTCTGGATCCGGACCAAATGAGGAACAGGACTCATTTTCTGCAACAGTTAAAACACCCAGATTCTCTGGAAAAAATACAATCTGCCTCCAAATCAGTCTGTTTTCTATTTCATCTTGGAGCCGATCACTAAAACCAACACAGATTTCTACAAGGAGGACACAAGAGTGAGCTGAGCAGCACCTCTCCACCCCCCACCTGTTCCTGAACGCTGTCAGAAACAGACATATGCAATTCCAGAATCAACAGCTTCTGCTTTCAGGCGACGATCCTTGAACTAAAACCAGCAGCTTCAGCAGTTCAAGATAAAAGGAAAAGGTAAAGCACAGATCAGAGCATAAAACTGCTGAGTTTTCTGCTCAGAAAAGTCAGGCTCACATAAGAAAACATTTTTCTAAAGGTGCCTAAAGCTCAGGATGTTTCAAACGTCCTACTGGCTCCAGTTAAGGGTCCCTGCAACAAATTTTATTACTTACCTTTTGGTGTTTTTTTCGAGGCATATGGCGATCTGACCTTAAATTGTTTTTTTTTTTTGTACATGACTTAAAGGTATACTATGCAACCGGTGTTGATTTTCCAGTGAGGCTCCCCAAGCAAGACCAACTCTCGCGATGCACGAGACTTCTGAGCCTGTGGGTGCGGGCCGAGGGTACGCATTTCCCCTACAGACCACCAGGGCGGCAGAGAAAACCTTTGTTCGACCTGAAATGACTCATTTAATCATCCAAAACGTTATGGAACACGTTAATTAACTGAAAAATGTTGCATAGTGTGCCTTTAAGGGATACACGCGCATTGAGGTAGTTTAAAGTATATTGTTCGTACAAAACTGAAGGGATGCACGATATTGGGATTTTGGCCGATATCCGATATGCCGATATTTTAAAACTCATGTAGCCGATAACCGATATCGATACTGATGTTAAAGCTGGACAAAAATAAGTAGTCATTGAAAATAGCAGTTTTGTTATCCATTCCTGACACTTTGAAAAATAATATACTCAAATATATTTTCATATGCTGATATCAAATAGATTTTTAAAAACGCGGTATCGATCTATTTTACTTTCAAAATCGCGTGAAATTTCATCGTTCTGTTACAAACTCTCGTGATATTTTGCAAATTCTTGTGAGATTTTGTTAGTAATATAGATCGATACCGCGTCAATATATTAACATATAAAAATATGGCAACATTTCGTGAATTTTCGGGGGATTTCGTAGCATAACGATGACATATAGCAATATTTCATTAGTAAAAGAGATTGATATGGTGTTTTTAAATGGCAATATATCAGCATATTAAGATATTTTAATGTATCAATATTTTTTCCCTCGTCTTTAAAAGTTTTTAAGTCTGTAAAAAAGAAGTTTTTGAGGAAGAAGAAGAAGCAGTATTTCTATTTTTTTTAGACTTTAGTAACTCAGAAGCTGATCAAATATCGGGTTAAATATCGGTCCGATATTCAGTTTTAAGGCCGATACCGATAGGGTGCCGATTATATCGTGCATCCCTATACAAAACTAAAGGGGTAAAACATCTTGCGTATGCTGGTCTGACTGGGTATGCTCATCTGACAGAACACCGGCCTGTTGTGGTGAAGAGAGACGTAAACAAAACGGACACACTTGATTTACTGATTGGTCTATTTTCCAACCATCACTAAGGTCCAGAAATGGAAATCATGAGTAAAACACAGAGATCCTGATGGTGGCTGGAAACGCTCTGATCAGAGACACTGCTCCTCCACATGGAGAGGAGTCAGCTGAAGAAACCTGACCATCGGTTCAGAAGCCCTATGGAGACGTCAACCAGGGGGTCAACATATAAAAGGACTCAGAGGACGGAGCAGGACATGACGGTGGGACCGTGTACCTCTGCTGGGACCCGGAACGCTTCAGGCTTCGCTGCCTGCTTCCATATAAGGCGGCTGACGAACAACTTAGCTTGAAAAGTACGTCTCAGGTTCACAACAGTGAGAAGCAGCAGCATCTGATTTAAAATGTTGATGCAAAAAAGAAAAGAAAAAGAAACTGATATATGGTACACGTACTAAATTACTAAAGTGCAGTTAAACAACATTTAAACAACAGTTAAATTTGATTTTAATATCATCAACAGTAAGAAAAGTTTACTTTTTGTCTTTAAAATCAATATGACAAAGTTCTACCATTTTAAATAAAAAAAATTGTTTTAAAACAAGAATCCTGTGAAATTATGCACTTTTTCTTGAGAAAATCTGTCGGAATGGTTCAGTTTTTATCTAATAATATAGTAATTTTTGCTCCTTCTTACAAAGAAGACTAAATTAGGATGAAAAAGAAAAAGAAATTAATATTAAACGTATATTTTTGAAATAATGGTTCCAGAACTCCGGGGAAACAAAATTCTAAAAAAGAAAGCTGTGATTTGTAAGAAGGAAAAGTGGGAATATTTCAGGTTTTAATGGCGCTGATAAGGGTGATCGGTTTGATTTAGCAGAATGTGATTTTAAAAAAATGCTTCACATCGATTTCACTAATCGCTTTCTGGCAATAATTGCAATGAATGAATCAAAGCGTCGCTCTGGTGAAGATCTGCTCATGTTTCAATGCTGCGGGTGGCTCCAAATCTTCTGAGCTGCGATCAAAGTATCGTGCAGATGGAAAAGAGATCCATCTGCAAGGTTTCATGGACCAGAACTTCCCCGCTGCATGAAAAGTGGGTTTGGTTAATAGAGCTGTGAGGGAAAAGCCAGGCATGCTGGAGCAAAGAGACGGAAAATATGAGAAAAACAACAGCGTGAGATGAAGCGCAGCAGAAACAAGCATACGATGATGGAAAGATGGCAGGAAACTGATCAATTCAACATGTAAAACCACTGCTGTCAGAATAAAGGCTGCATCTCTGAGGAAACTGTTGACGTCTCTGAATGGATCATTTCATTTTGCTAAATAATCTTCAGATTTGATTTTATCCTTCAGTCGTGAGCAGCTTTTATTCCCAAAGCAGAAAAAAAACACATAAATGAGGTGAATAAGAAGTCATAAAACATGGAAGAATGTGCAGCTGGAGCAGCTTCATGTGGTTTGCTGAAATCTGCCCTGCTTTATGTCATCGCTAACCATTAATGGCACATTTTATTTAACCCTAATCACTGTCATCTGCTCTGCAATCCTGTTAGGATTTAGTTTGAAAGTGAAAATGTAAAAATATATTTTAGACAGAAAGAGGTTTTAATATTGCTCTTGTTTTGTAGATAATAACCTAATAAGAATGTTTTACATTAAAGGTGTCCACTTTTGGTTTTTATTAAAATGTTCAGAGTCGGTTTCAACATGAGCTGCAGTTTTAACGAGGCAATTAGGAATAATCGTTGCTAAACTGTAGAAGTTTACGCTGCAGGATAGAAGAAATGTAAAATAACAAACCTTAAAATCTTTTGTTTTCTTCTCAGGCTGACATTAAATCAGAAAACTAAACTCTCCTCTCCGTTTGTCTTTAATCACTATAATTTGGATCAAAAGTTCTTAGGTTTCCTTCCATGAGTTTCTCACCATAGTTTGCTGGTAGAGGTTTTTATTTCAACAATGTTTTTTTCAACCGTCAGAGAACATGAATGAGCACTTTTAAAATATACCTAATTATCATTATCTCTGTATTTTCTCCTCTTTCTTTCATCTTTTCTCCTTTGTCCTGTTTTTCCTTTCCCGTTCTACTTACATTGCAGTGTCCAAATAATCTATAATATTCGCTGCATAAATATAATAAAGCTATTTATATGCATAAATAAACACTATGGTGATAGCTAAGGGTGTGCAAAATAATCGTCATGACGATGCATCGCGATTCTAATTTTTGTGATCTACTGCATCGATTCTTGAAGGCAAGAATCGATTATAAAAAATAAAGAAAATGAACAAAAAATACATGAATGGTTGGCGCACATCAGCCAAATCAAGTGGAATACAACTTCCAGTCCAGCAGATGTCATTGCGGGTGTGTTGACGCGCGCTCCTTTGTGTCACAAGCATGTCCGGCCGTGGGATACTGAGAATAGTCAAATGAAATAAAACATGGAGGACACTATGAAAATTCGCCCCGCGGCTCCATCACATTTCAAGTCAGATGCTTGGATGCATTTTGGCTTTAAAAACAAAGAAGGTAAAAACGAAATTGCATCGCAATATTTCAAGTATCATGATGCATCGTGACAGAATCTCATCGTGGCATGTGAATCGTGATTCGAATCGAATCATGACTTCTTTGCCAATACCCACCCCTAGTGATAGCCGTACTGCTCCACTTCTGAGAGCAAAATCTGTCGGACCCATTTTTGGCATCAATACAATTATTCTTATTGCCACATTGCCAGACAAGACACTGTAAAACAAACAAAAAAAAATGTGTGTGTCGAGTAATGGAATGGCCGTTTCCCCGAAGTGCATGTCAATTTTTGACGTCCGAGGCGTCGCTACCGTGATACCATGTGATCGCTTCAGGAAGTGGCTCAAGAACTTCGACAGCCATTAAACAGCCTTACTACTCAGTCAAGATGGTGGACTTTGTAGTAGAGTTGCAGTTAGTCGGATAGAGTTTGGAGAGATTGTAAAAATAGATTGGCTGGAAAAACAATTAATCTAGTTGGTTAAAACTATTTCAGTTAGAATAAAGAATGTAATGATCCTAGCAAGCCACTGGACACAGTTGTAACATTAGTTTTAAATAGTATTGCTGTCTGATAAGCAGTTATCAGTGATAGTGGCGTCTAATGTCCGACATAAACTTCCACTTCTTAGGTTGTTGGTTCGAGATCCGCCTTAGACTTTTGAAAGTTGCAATAACAATAAGTATTTTGGCTAATGTGACTCATGTGTATTGGTTTGCCTTTGTACAAATATAGATTGGGTAAAAACAATGACAAATTAGATTTATTGGTTTAACCAAAAGAGACTTTCAACCCAATTAAAACCAAAAACTGTAGAAAAACTATAATGTTTGAATAAAAATGACAAACATCTTTCATTTTGCTCATCATTGCTCGATTTGCACAAACACTTGGCAGAAAAACACTACACCTTAAAGCAGGCATCCCAAAAGTCCGTCCTCGAGGGCCGCTGTCCTGCAGGTTTTAGAGGTTTCTCTGCTCCAGCACGGCTGATTTACATTAATAGTTAATTAACAGGCTTTTGTTAAACTGCATTCATCAGAATCAGCTGTGCTAAAGCAGGGAAACCTACAGTGGCCCTGAAGTGCAAACTACACCTACAAATCTAAAAGCGCAACTACATTAAGGAAATCGCAACTACTTAAAGCAAAGCGCAACTACATTAAGGAAATCGCAACTACATTAACCTACCGGAAAAGGTAGGTACCAGTGGGAAACATGAGACATCGCTGATTGGACGATGGTGCCGTTAAGTCAATCTGTGGTCGAAGTTTAATTCAGGCTGGGATTATCGCAGAGGGATTAATTTTGGAACAAAATATATGAAGGCAGAGTCAGAAAGTAAAAACTGATACTTACAAGATCAATATCTTATATTAATTGATAATATATCAATATACAAAAACATTCACACCTCTTAAACCTTTTCCTGTCTTTTTTTTTTAAATTACCAACATTTACGTTTGAAAAGATTTTATGTGACAGAACAGCAAAGTGCAGAGTGGACAGAAAATGATGCTCTTCCAATTATTTTAATTAAAATTAGCTGGACATCTTGGAGATGAAAATAAATAAATTGATAGAAAGAGAACTGCAGCCTAACCGACACATGGAACGCCCAGCTTAAGTGACAGGAGACTCTGAAGGAGCTGCAGAGATCCACAGCTCAGGTGGAAAATGGACGATTCGTTTTCTTTCCAGAAATCTGTTTTTCATGACATTGTAAGTTTCCTCTGCACTTTGACCGAAGCTCTATGATGGAAACGGTAAACATTTAGAAGATGCATCCATCAAGAGGACACCAGAGTTTTAGCTTTTAGTGCAAAATCATGTGCATAAAAACATTGAAGGCACTGATTTCAACATGCACCTCAACACGGTAGTGGCAGCATGATACTGATGGGAACATGTATGGAAACCTGCCAGAGTGGAGGTTTACCTTCTGGCAGGATAAATGGCCTGAACATCCAGGTAGAAATACTATGGAGAGTTTAAATCAAAGCAGATCTATTGGTTGGAATGGCCTAGTCAAAGTACAGAGGTGAATAAAATTAAGTGCCTAGGGAGGGGCGGGGTTCCGGAGGTTCTAATGTTAGAAAAGTCTCTTGCATAATTTTTCTTCAAGCTCATCGTCACATAAAATCCCAGTAAAATACACTGAAGTTTGTTGTTTTAATGTAAGAAATCGACTGTTAAGAGCTGAGATTTCATTTCATTTCATTTCATCTACCCAGAGCAGGTAAGCTAACATTACTGCAGTTTAAAACACTATAGAGAGTCACAGTTACTGCAGAATCACCATTATTACCCAATCAGTAATAATAGCGAACAGAAGGTTTATTCATTTCTTTAGTTTATAAAGGGAAATAGGAAGAATTAAACCATTATTATAAACACCAGTAGATTGTTTTTCTTTTCTACATTACTCCATTAAATATCATAAACTCAGTGTTATTTTCCTGCCTAGTTAGAGTACAGAGGTCGGGTCCTAACAGTTTTGTCCACATAGTCTAAATATTAAGCGTTGTTTAATTGGAGCAATGCTTTGTTTATCAGTTTTCTCTCGCAGGCTTTTCCAGGAAATCTGGATAAATTCTGATTAATTCCTGATCTTGTTTGGTGATTTGTAGCTCCGTGTGTCCGCGGGGTTATAATTACTGAGAAAGGCGAGGATTCTGCATGTTGAGGTTGTTTTTCTCTCCTTATAAAGTTCCACCCTTCAATTTATGCAACAGCTCGCCTCGACACACATGCTGGAAGAGTTAACCGATTTATTGTCAGGATACCTGAGAAGAAAGCTAAGCTCTTTTATTGTGATGTTAAGGCTCACGTTCTTTCACTTTAATTTAAAGAAATAAAAGCATTGATTTTTCCTTTCTTTTTTTCCCTTCCTTTCTTTTTTGCCTCCAGTAATAAGTGTTCATAATGGTGAGAGTTACATGACTTCTTTTCAGTCCTTTATGTTCAGAATAAACAAGAAAACACAGAGTAAAAGTGAAATGTTGAGGCGGGACGTACCGGTCCTGTGCAGAAACATCCAGAGTAAAACCAACAGGATGACGTGCCGGAGCCTCCACCTTCCACCTCCTTCAAGAAGCAAGAACCCCCTAAAAAACAAGAACATCATCAGCCTAAAGTTTCAGCAGGAACAAACATAACAAAGGTCTAGAATCATCCGGAAATGTTTAGGACAGGGGCATCCCTTCTCTTTAGCGTTGTTCAGTAATTAGAAGCTAATTGCACTGCATAATTGCAGCATATTTATTTAATGCTCTAAACTTCCATATCGTTCTTTTTTTTTTTCTTCAACAATGTTTACATTTGATCACTGCTGCACTGTAAGAAATAGAAATTAATTTAGCATACACTCTGTGTAAATGACAATAAAAGTTGTTGAGTCTAAGGTCTAATTTTTGCTGATGTCTGCGATTTTTTTTTTTTAGAAATATGAAAGTCAGACTTTAAATACACTCTTGCTGATTCATCCTGCAGCTCTCTGATACGCAGTCAGACTGCAGCAGTAACACACTTTAACAACAGGGAGAAAAAAAGACAAATATTTTACCTCTAAAAGTTTCTAACCTGATTAAACGAACGCTTTCTGACGCAGGAAAGCAAAAATTGGACAAATGTATCTAAAATAAACTGTTTACTTACATCAATAGTTAGTTAGCATTATGAAAAAATTGCAAAAGAAAAGCATTTACTCTGGAGAAAAGATTTGTAAAGAAAAAGTAACTGTTTTTAAAAGTTGCATCATCATTATCACATCCTGTGCATGTAACTGCAACAGATGTAGTGGGTGGGAGTAATAACAAAGGAGTGGAGCCACAAAGTGAGCGTGTGTCCTCACCAGGCTGCTATCTACAACACGTAAACATCACAAATCTAATACATAAACTTAAAGAGGTTTACATGGAACTAAATATAGTGCCCCTTGGGTCACAATATATACGAGGGAGTATTATGGCCAGGCTAGAGGGTTTTTTCCTTCTATCTTGAGAATAAAGTCATAACATTACAAGAATAAAGTCGTAATATTACGAGAATGATGTCATCAAACAACAACCGTTTCAGAAAGCTTCGAGTTCCAACCAGCAGACGACGGCCGACCAGCTCCACCAATCAGCAACCAGAGTACACTTTGACATCCTGCCCAGTTTGATGCTGCTGCTAAAAGATTTCCTGATTTGTCAAACTGATGCCAAACTTGGAAGAGTTGTCATAAAATACTTTATTCTCCTAATTTTACGACTTTATTCTCTTAATATTAAGCCTTTATTCTTGTAATTTCATGACTACTGTTGTTGTATTTTTTTCTCGTAATATTACAACTTTATCCTCCTAATGTTACACGACTTTATCCTCCTAATGTTACGACTTTATCCTCCTAATGTTACACGACTTTATCCTCCTAATGTTACGAGACTTTATCCTCCTAATGTTACGACTTTATCCTCCTAATGTTACGACTTTATCCTCCTAATGTTACGACTTTATCCTCCTAATGTTACACGACTTTATCCTCCTAATGTTACGAGACTTTATCCTCCTAATGTTACGACTTTATCCTCCTAATGTTACACGACTTTATCCTCCTAATGTTACGAGACTTTATCCTCCTAATGTTACGACTTTATCCTCCTAATGTTACGAGACTTTATCCTCCTAATGTTACGACTTTATCCTCCTAATGTTACGACTTTATCCTCCTAATGTTACGACTTTATCCTCCTAATGTTACGACTTTATCCTCCTAATGTTACGACTTTATCCTCCTAATGTTACGATTTTATCCTCCTAATGTTACGACTTTATCCTCCTAATGTTACGAGACTTTATCCTCCTAATGTTACGACTTTATCCTCCTAATGTTACGAGACTTTATCCTCCTAATGTTACGACTTTATCCTCCTAATGTTACGACTTTATCCTCCTAATGTTACGACTTTATCCTCCTAATGTTACGACTTTATCCTCCTAATGTTACGATTTTATCCTCCTAATGTTACGACTTTATCCTCCTAATGTTACGACTTTATCCTCCTAATGTTACGACTTTATTCTCCTAATTTGAATTCAGACCGAGCTTGGATCAGTTAACCATGCCGAGCTTAGTTCCTAACGACCGTTTACACACTACTCTAGCACGGTTCCTCACCTCCTAGTGACGATCTGTGGCACTTCTGCTCTCTACAGGCAAACAAGCAAATCAACATGGCGGTGCCCGTAACATTCAGGATGTTTGGTAATTAATTGTGTTATTTTATTGTTTGCGGAGTCTAGCACTCAGGGAAATACTTTGAAAATAAAAAATTCAAGCAGAGTGTTATTGGAATCCAGGACAACCTTTGGAACAATAAAAAAATTTGTATATTTTGATGGCAAAAATTGACATCAATGTAATAACAAGAAACGGCCACTTGCCCTAACATATATTAGGAAAAATTTAAATATTGCTTCTATAAGAAATTCATGAAAAAAACTTCAAGAGTGAAAGAAACACGAAAAGAAACAAGAAAAATATTTTTGTTCCATAATAACCTTAGAGGCATTAATGCTGATACAAGCGCTAACATTTATTTCTTTAACATAGCTTGTTGACTGTTGCACTTTATTTTGTAAATTTTTATTTAGCTTTTTAACTTTTTCGCTCAGCTTTTTACCTTTTTTTTCTCAATTTCTTAAATTTTTTCAACTTAATTTATAATAAAGGTAACAAATGATTCAAGAGCTCATCTAATTGGTCAAATGCCAAATAAGATGTACAGTCATGTAGCAGGATCTTTGCTGATTGGCTGGATATAAAACCAGCTCCATTTGTAAGGGGTATGCAAGTAATCAAAACAGTAACTTGCCCTCTAAAGGGTTTTAAGCAGAATCATCACTGGAAATCAGGTGGATTGGTAGGGAAGCTAGTATTTCTATGAATGTATGACTGTAAGGAGATGACGCAGTTTGCTCATGCACTCTTTGTTATCTGAAAACCGCGTCAGAACTGAAGCGCTGAGCCCTACTGATGAACTAGTACCATGTTAGCACGGTTTGGTTCTGTCTGGCGCGGTCCGGTCCAGTTTTCATGCCATTTACACTCAACAGTTATCTTGGTTACCGTACTGGGACCGATGTCCGCACAGTTTCAAAGGGGTGGTGTAAATGGGTTGAATGGTTAAACTTCAACAGACCATTTCAAGCAGCATTCAACCGAATTGGAATGGTAAAAAGCAACAATTTGTGAAGATGGGTGCATTTCATGTTAAATATTTGATGTGGTGTACCACAAGGATATATGTTAAGAACCAAACCCATTTATATCTATAATGTATCCTTTAATTACATATTTTAGCTTCTGGTAAGCATGTAAGACGGAGGTCTTCAACAGGGCTCCGCGACCCCTTTTGGGTCCATGGAGGTACTGCATGGGGGTCAGGAAAGTTTAGGTCGATTTTTTCGACTAATTGAAATGTCTTTAAATCCACATGAACATGAATTCAACAGACTGTAGTAAACAGATAAATGGAGGCAGAAGATGTCTTTCAATCATCAATGCACACATTCAGAGACACACAGGAGCTCTTTCAAGCTGGGCACCGTTTCATTCACAACACCTGTCCCATCAACCAGGAATCAGAAATACTTTAATAATCCCAGGGAGAAATTACTTTCTTTACATCACTCCATATATAATAGAGTGACTATAGGACCAGTTTGATAGAACACTATTTCATACAATATATAAAATTAGGGGTCCCTGCTCCATCTCGCCATTAGTTTGGGGGTCCTTGGCCGGATAAATGTTGAAAACCTCTAATGTAAGAAATTAATATGAACAAAAATGGTTTGATATAAACAGGTGGTCTTTAAACTTGGATGAAGCAGGATATAGGAACCTAAATTTAGGTTTAGGTGTTGGCCTATGGGTTAGAACAGTGCACTTGTCCTCTGAGAAGGTTGCAAATACATGATTGGAGCCTGCACTCTGGGTCCCTTATCCCCACACTGCTCCCCGGCTGCCGCACAATGGCAGCCCACAGGTCCCCAAGGGGATGGGTTAAAT
This sequence comes from Cyprinodon tularosa, assembly GCF_016077235.1. Taxonomy (NCBI): domain Eukaryota; kingdom Metazoa; phylum Chordata; class Actinopteri; order Cyprinodontiformes; family Cyprinodontidae; genus Cyprinodon; species Cyprinodon tularosa. Next base: position 792,175 of record NW_024039050.1, on the reverse strand, counting down.
GCAGAGGGTTAATTTCTCCAGTTTGAGATAAATAAAATTCAGTTATTATTATATAAACTCACAGTATTTGGGGACAGCAAAGCAAAAACTAGAGTTTAGGGGACAAAAAGGAACCACATGACATACAATTAAGAAAATTAAGAAAATCTAATATCAAATTTTCTAAAGTATTTCTAACAATGTTAGAAACTAAACCTCTTTTTATTAAGACGTTTTCTTTGTTGCTGCCATATTTCAGTTACTATGTAGAAGTCTGGGTAAATATACTTTAATGTCGCTTAATCCAAATGCTGTATTGTTAAAAACTATAATTAACATCAAACATATTTTAGCAATAAATAAAAAGAAAACTGTTGTTCAGTTGACAGATTCCTCTGATAAAGCAGCTCAAACCGACTCTGCTCCAGTGACTAAGCAGAGAGATAACAGGAGCACAAATCCAAGAACAAATAGAAAAGCATTTCCTCTCCACCCAGATGTCCTCTGATACTGAAACGCTGCGTTTGCTTCGCCCACCAGTCACTGAATAAACCAGAGCGCAGGGATCTCAGAAGCTCCAACGCATTCAACTAATGTATGTGCATTTCTCATGGCCCCAGGGAGCCAATCAAAACGCTCCCTTAAGTGATCAAAACATTTCAGGCTGCTAACGAGACGACCTCGATGGAATGCGTTCATGCATCAGCTTAAAAAAGAGAAAACATACCTTTAAATACACAAGCATTAGTAGAAATGAACATTGTAGTACCACTGAGTATGGATGGTTTACTGCCCCCTAAAGCTTAACCTCTGCTGTCCTTTGGAGATGATCCAAATGAGCTTCCGTACCAAACAACAACACAATCAGCTCAACTTGATTCCAGCGTTTAACTTCTAAGATAAGTCAGGACCTTAAAGTCCTCACCTGCCAGCTTTTTGGATCTGCAGCCTTTTTTATGTTTAACCTCAGCTGATGCCAGGAGGATGAAAAACAAAACATGTGAAATTTGATTTTAATGTTTTCCATGACAGAAAGTGTAAATCTATACATACATGAACAGAGGTGGGAATTTCTCCTACTTTAAAACAGTCAGGATCTGAACATAGTTTGCTGAAATAAACAGAAAAGGAGAGTTTCTTGTCTTTTAAAAAAATTAAAATTATTTTTGGGCTGCTCAGTGGAGCAGCGGGTAGCACTGCTGCCTTACAGCAAGGGGGTTTTGGGTTTGATTCCCAGCATGTTCTCTCAGTGCATGCATGGCTTCTTTCCAGGTACTCCGGCTTCCTCCCACAGTCCAAAAACATGACTGTTAGGTTAATTGGCTTCTCTAAATTCTCCTTAGATGTGAGTAAGTGGTTGTATGTCCTGTTTGTCTCTGTGTTGCCCTGCGATGGGACTGGCAACCTGTCCAGGGTGGACCCCGCCTTTACCCGTAGACAGCTGGAGACCCCTCATGACCCCGCTTGGGATAAGCGTGAAAGAAAATGGATGGATGATCATTTTTATTTGCAGAATCTCAAAATTGAACAACAACCAACAAGTGGATTAAAGAAAATCACTTTAACTTACATGTAAACAATAAATAAAAAGTTCTTTAGTTTAGGTTTGATGAGTTAAAATCAGCAGTTAATGACAAAAAAGGTCCTTTTTTTCCCCCTAATTGTTTTTCTAACAGGAGAACTTACAGCACTACTGGGCTAAATTAGTCCACATCTTCATTCAGAGCAGTGATTAAAACAGAAAACTTCTAGAGTTCTATCTCCAAAGACGAGCTAAAGGACAAATGTGATGGAGAACTGAAGCACAGAGGGTCATCTTTGGGTCAACACGTCTCCATAGCAACCACTGGGGGATCTTCCTGGCAAATGAGTGTTTAGGAACGAAGAAAACGTTTTCTTCTAAAGTCATCTGGGATTTTAACTGGAAACATGCAGAAACTCAGCAACAGATTCCAGGATTACGGCACCAAAGAGGCGTGCAAGTCTTAGCAATTAGATCCACACCAAGATAAAAATATAAAAGGAACGTCAGAAGAGAAAACTACAAATCTAGAGCATTAAACGACAATTCATAAAAAACAGGATACAAAGTTTTAAAGAAACAAGACAGATTATTAAATGTACAACATGGGAATATGTTTATATAAGCTCAAAAGGAACAGATATTAAAAAAAAAACAGATTAAAAATAAAAAATTATGCAACATAGCATTACAGTAAAATTATTTAATTTGGGAAACTGAATTTTTTTTTACCAGCTTTTATTGTTTATTTACAAGTACAGAGCACTCTCTGCATTTAACCCCTTGGGGAGCAGTGGGCTGCCATTGTGCGGCGCCTGGGGAGCAGTGTGGGGTTAAGGGTCTTTGCTCAGTGACCCAGAGTGGCAGTCTGTGGGAGTGGGACTCAGAACCTCAAGATTCCAAGCTGTAGTCCGCCTCTCCCAGACTTAATTAAGGAATTAAAGAGCCAATTGGGCATAAAAAAAAGGAAATATGAAAAACTACAGTTAGGGATGTATGAACGCTAGATTTCATGGATATTATGATACATTTTGAATATTTAGATACTTATAAAATACTTAGTAAACTATAAAATGCAAAAGTGGTAAATTTGGAAAACTAAAAAAGATGGATGCAAAAATTGCAACAGAACTGATGCAGAGTTGGTGGAATATTAGTTAAGGGGCAGATTTCATAACATGGGGGGTGTGGGGGTACTGTTGTGGTTATGAATTCTGAAATGATTGTTTTTAATGGCATATAATTGATTGAATGGGAATGAATGAAGGTCAAGGCAGCTGCAAAACAGGCTTAAATCAGAGGCGACTGGACTGTCGCTCACCGTTTCTGAAAGCGTTTTAAACTCCGATCCAAAAGTTCATCGGTTGATCGTTCTCCTCCATCTGTTCTTTGGTATAAAGTTTGTGATTGTCCATTTTAATCACAAAGAGCATGCTGGTCTAACTTCTTTGGAATCGGCTCCAAGACAGACTCATAGATGCTTAAAAGCTGAAACCTCATTCCTGCCCCTCTGTTCAGCCTCTGCCTTTCCCTTTTAACCAAGATGGCTTCCTTCCCTCTTTCAAACCATCAGTCCTCTCTGTCCGTGATCTAAACGTGTGGTTTTCAACAACGTGTCCTTTGTACTTTAGGTTCAGAGAGCGGCTGGCTCTCCTGTAGTGCGCCATGTGTTTATGGACATAATTACTGATGCATCACAAAACAGAGTGTTCTAGGAAGAAATGAAGTCTGGTTGAAATAACAAAAGGGATGTAAATGACTTATCCAGCCTGATGGGAGCAGTGATGCTCAGAAAGTCTAAAAGCAGCAGGGAGGAAGGATTTGCGATAGAAATCCTTTATGCACCATGATTGCAGCAGCAGTCTATGTGTGATGAAGCTCTCTGGCTCTACAATAACGTCATGCATGGAAGGAAAAAACTGTCAACGTGATTATATTTCTATTACAGTCCTTCTGTCACATGTACGGCCTACTGTTTTTTTTTTTTTAAACAGTAGGCAACAGGTGGATAAAAACAGAAATCACGTAAAGCATGATAGATCAGATCTTCAGCAGATATAGTTGCAGAAGTTGTTTCTTTTTTTTAATGCAATAAATAAATTCCAAAAATAACTTCCTGGAAGTCATCTGTGAGCATCACTGGAGGTCAGATTCCTTGGTTACCTCTGATGTTTTCTTCTGCTCAGCTCCATGTATTCTGAGCGGCTGTGAAGATCATGACGGAAGCTCATCTTTCTCTCTGCAGAACGATTCATAGATTGTTTCTGAGCCTTATTCTGTATAAAAACTGAATTACGAATCATTCTTAGTGATCTGCCAGATTCCAGTAGCCTTTAGAGAGAAACATCCTGATATTATAAGCAGGGGGGATTTACCATTAGGCAATACCAGGCAGTTGCCTAGGGGACCCAAGTTCCTGGGGGCCCCATAAAACTCTTTGTTTTACTGTTTACATGTACACTTAATACAACTATTCCTTATTTGTGCACATTAATTATGTTTTTGATCAAAATCCTTTCGCTAAAATGCCGTCAGAAGGCTTATAATATCAAATGTGTCTCAGCCCCCCTTCGGTGTCCACCATAGTTGCTGCAGATGTCAGAAAGGTCCAAACAGGCAGCAGCAAACCATTTGAAAACGGTGCGAAAATCAGTGTTGCCAACTTGGCACTTTTGTTGCTATATTTTGCAACTTTTCAGACCCCTCTAGTGCTTTTATTTCAAAAAAGCGCCTAGCACCAAATCTAGCACTTTTTTCTGCTACTGGAGACTTTGGCGACAACATATAGAAGCAGCGAACTCTGCTCTCCAGAGCAAGTAGATTGGTAACCCCGCTTCGTACCAGGAAGCCCGCATGAAAAGTCAGCTGAGTATAGAACATAGAGAGGAAAACTACAGGAAAAGGGACAAGAAGAGAGGGACAAAACCTAGAACAGATAATGTATGTCTATTCTATTAAAATTTCTGTATCTGTATAATGGATCTGTTTTATGTGTTGTCTTCTCAATTCAGAGGGCCCCATGCCTGTTTTTGCCTAGGGCCACATATTTCCTAACTCCGTCCCTGATTATAAGAGCTGATCCAACAAACAAAGCCTTTCTGTGAGATAAATGTGCACAGTACCACGGATCCTCTACCATGCCTTATAGTGAGCAGACTGTTCGTTTCCATCATGGTTTGGTCCACCTGAACTGGTGGTTAAAGTTTCAGCAGAGCTCAGCAAACTCCACATGTTTACATTTGTTACAGTAGGACAGGTAATGATCTTTCTATGCCTGCTTCCCAACGTTTGGTTTGGATGTAGAGAGCATCGTAGCTGTCATGAAGACTTAACGACCCAAAGATCTCAGGGCTGGCCGCAGCTCTCCAACAGCAAGCCTCAGACGTGTTTTTATTTCCTCCACAATCATTTTCACCCTGAAAGGTGCCAAGTTTAACCTGGATGCTAGTCCAGGTCTTATTTTCTCACATTTCTGGGTGGAAAAATGATGTTTCTGTTACCGTTTGACTAAAGATCAACACACATCTGACTTAATTGGCTGGCATGTTCTCTTACCTTTCCTGCATAGGAGAGTCGCTGAAGAAAAGCTCAACTGTGTCCCGTCATGTTTATATGACAGCATATGCAGAAGGTATCAATTAACCCTATAATGCCAAATGTATCGTATTTGATACATACGGTTTCTGAAATGTTTTGCGTCTGACACCTTTTGCATAATTTAATGGTAAAAACTTTGCTCCAAATCCTATTGTACACAATCAGATATACCTGATAACAGCCAGTAGAAGACTACACAAAAACATAATATTGACTTATCGCATAGTAATAAATTATTAATATCAAAAATGTATTTCTGTTTTTTTCTTTTTACATATTTAGTTAAAAGGGCAAATAAGGAATTCAAACAAAAGAAAAGTAATTTTCTGTTTTGTTTTATTCTTGGATCGGGCTTTAAAGGGTTAATATTTTAAAAAAAGTTGAAGGCGCTGTTCAACTTCATTTACTTTACATGCACAAATTTAGTTTAAAACCTTTCCTAAATTTTAACAAGTCAAAAAGAAGAAATTAAATGTTTAATTGTTCTATTTTTTTCATTGTGGTAACATTACTTTAAAGGTTAATTTAGCTAAATAGACTTTTTTTTTTGTGGATTTTTTTTTTTTATTCTCTTAATCTATTCTTTTCTCCTCCACTGTCTCCTTCTCTCCTTTTCTGATTTTCTTTTTTCTATTTTTCATTTCTGTCTCCATTCCATATAAAACAATCTAAAAATAACACCTAATTATGTATTTTTTTCCATCTTTAGATGTAAACCCATCTAAAGAAAGCGAGGCTCTTGATATTTACATCTATATCTACAGAGAAATAGATCTCTGTTACATTTATACAAAGGCGGAGGAGTGGACGAGCAGGGATTATTCAGCCTTTATAAACGGACATTCTTTCATTTGAATTGTAGATCTTGTGTTCAGGCAATAGAGGAATAAATTAAAGTTCTGTCTGTAAAAATGTTAACATAAAGCTAATTCAGATGAAGAAATGGGAACAGTTTCCCATTACTCACTTCTTTCTTTGGGAAGTCCCTGTTACTGTATGTCAACAAACTACATCATGCCGTTAGTGAAGGAGCCTGTATGTTGGCTTAAAGGAAAAATCTCCTAAAAATGTTTAAATCTGTAGAGCTGAGCTCTGAGTAGATCATTAATATTTAAAGCCTTCAGTTTTAATTCCAACGTCTGCTGCTGAAAATTCATGCAGCTGCTGACATTAAAGAAAACTCGCCTCTTTGTCAAGTCATGCGTCTCGTTTCCTCGTCTCCCCTCCTCCTCCGGTATGGAAATGATAAGCGGAGCGAGGTCAGTGAACAAGGCTGCATACAGACGGAGGGGTTTTTGTGAGCCCAGGGCTGGATGGCGGCCTGCAAACCCGCCGCCTCCAGGCAGACATTTTGGGGCCCACTGGTTCTGGATCATACAGGCGCCGAGACGTGTTCACACCAAGAGAGGAGAGGAATGAAATGGTTCTTAACTGGAGCGCTTCCAGACCAGATTATATTTCAGGTTTAAAACTTTGTTTCATGCTAAGGAGTCCTATAGTCACTTTATTACAGATGGAGTAATGTAACTATTGTAATTTCTCCCTGGGATTATTAAAGTATTTCTGATTCTGATTCCTGGTTGATGGGTCAGGTGTTGTGAATGAAACGGTGTCCAGCTTGAAAGAGCTCCTGTGTGTCGCTGAATGTGTGCATTGATGACTGAAAGACATCTTCTGCCTCCATTTATCTGTTTACTACAGTCTGTTGAATTCATGTTAATGTGGATTTAAAGACATTTCAATTAGTGGAAGAAAATTGCAGGGGGGGATATAAAAAAAAAAAAGTCTAATCAATCAAAAGTTCCGCGACCCCTATGCAGTACCTCCACGGACCCCTAGGGGTCGCGGACCCCCTGTTAAAGACCTCCGATTTATCAGATTGAAATTTGTTCCATTTGATTAACTGAATGCTTCTTTAAGGGGATTTCCATTGTAAAGCTACTGCTAACCACTAGAGGGTGCTGTTGTTCATTCTGAATCACAGCGTCACTGTTTTTAGCAGTGAGAGCAGAGCGTGTCAGGACTCCTGTTTTTTGTCTGTGTTTTTTCTGTGTTTGTCTCCCTTCATCCACTAGGAGGCGCCTGGTTCTGGTCCGCCTCCTCACACACCTGCGGATGATTTCCCCGTTAAATGGAGTGTTCTTAAGCTGCTGACTGCCACTACTTCGACGCCAGAGTGTTTGCCAGTTTACAGTACTCTAGCAAAGCTGAGTTTGCTGAGTTTTTGTCAACCTGAGTTTAACTTTGTTTTCTCTTTGCCTCTTGGCAGGAAGTTGTCCTACTAACTGGATCTCTCGGACCTTCTCTCCCTGGAAGGATAAACTGAACTTCAAACTGAGCTGGGATTCAAACAGGAGGTTTGGATCCACTTTCCCCAAGAGATCGTTTGAGCTTATCACTGAGAAAGGGATTATTCTCCACAACGACCCGTTCAAGTACCGCAGGAAATCTGAGTGGCAGTCAGTACCTCCGTTCTCCAACTATCAACCACATTCTGGGTAAACCCTGTTCCACCCTCCACCGAATCAGACCAACACTGGAACCACGGGACACAGACAGGAGCCAAGAACACAACAACTTCACTGGAAACGTGAGTCGGCAACCAAAACCTCTTCAAGTTTCACAAGTCAAGTTCCCCACTGAGCCTGAACTAACCGCTGTGTCTTCCCCTCACTTTGCAGTTCCGGTTGAGCAGTGTTCAGAGCAACACTTCTCTCCCTGTTTACTTCTTCAATAAAACCCGTTAAACCCTTTTACCTGGACTGTTCGGTTTTCTGCATTTTTGGGTCAGAACTTTGAAACATCATGACAGAGAGGAGGAAGGTATTCTACAGAAACAGGAATCGATTATGAATCCAGTCCAGGATTATTTATTGCACTAAAAGAAAAGAAAACACACAATGTGTTTCTAATTTTAAATGGAGGCTTTTGACAAACCCGATTATTTATCACATAAATAGCGTCTATTTAGCCATGCTGCATAACGGAGCAGCGTAACTTCTCTACTGTGGATCGGGAGGATGTGATAATAGAAAAATGGAGGGCATTACGGAAAATATTTAAGATTTATTGTAAAAAGAAGACATTTTAGTATTAAGTGTGACAGCTTGGGAGGGCTGGTGTGATTTAATGTTCTTCATAAAGTTTTAACATCGCTCTGAGAGCAACAAGGACAATCTGTTCTAAAGTTCTGGCAGCAGAACAAAGTCTTTCTTGATAGATTGTTGGATTAAAATAAAATGTCCACTTTTTCAGAACAAAGTAACAAATAGTCTGACAGCATATCAGAGCGACATACCACCGGCTTTTAATGCCGGTTTTACATTTCTGTAGTTTGGAAATCGTCTTTATGCGTTTAACATATTTTATTAATCATTTTCTCTTCAGTAATCTAATAGGTTTCAATAATGTGCAAAAAAATATTTTGTTTGTTCAGTATTTAACAGTGCAACAAATAGTTAAAATATAATAACGTTCCTTCCTTCCTTCCTTCCTTCCTTCCTTCCTTCCTTCCTTCCTTCCTTCCTTCCTTCCTTCCTTCCTTCCTTCCTTCCTTCCTTCCTTCCTTCCTTCCTTCCTTCCTTCCTTCCTTCCTTCCTTCCTTCCTTCCCATATGAATCACATTTCTACCTCATTTTAAGCTCAATCAGTCACATCCAGAAACTCTTCTTTACTTTCTTTATTTAATATTTCATGTAGATCAGTAGATCAGCTCCTTATCTGGCCATCTTTATTCCAGCCTTTTTAAAAGTAAAACACCTGAAACAGGGTTTCCCTGCTGCTCCTAACCTCAGCAGGATCCCAGTGACCCCGCAGGTGGAGACACGTTACCATGCATTTGAATGATTCTGCATTCCTCCATCTTCCGGGAATCACGGATCAGCTGCGTCTTTCAGTACACCTGCAGCAGGTAACTCCCCTCTCCCTCCTGTCAACAGACTTTTATTTAATATGGCGCTGCGCCTCCTTAAACACCCCTCAGTGTGGGGGAGTTTTCAGGGCGTATCGCCTTCACAGGTTGTGCAACAGCTGGCAGCAGCAGGTTCCTCCTTAAACAACACCTTCTTTGATGAAGGCCAAATAAAGGAGTCACATCACAGCTGAGGTTATCAGAACAATCCTCAATTCAGACCTGCAGGAATGTCTCACACTCCTTACTGAACCACTTTTAGGAGAACAGTTACTCGGAGCGTTTGCAGATCTACAGGAGAAAGGGAAACGTTGCAAAATCGTCTTGGAGCCGTCTCTAAATAACTCAATATTTAATTTAGATAAAGGTGTCAGTGCTTTGCTAAGGTCTGGAAGAAGACCCAAACTATCCTCAGAAGATGAGAGGGAATTAATCCATGGAAGCATCAAGGCTCAAGCTGAACAGGAATTGAAAAATGGAATAAAACTAGATTTACATCCGGACCCAGACAGAAGAAACTGGACCTAAACCTTAAACAGGGTCAAGAGAAAGGTTTCCTGGATTGTTAAAGGAAAGCAGATTCTGAAAAAAAAAAAAAAAAAAAACATTATTCTTACTCAGAACAAAGAAGTTGCTTAGAGAAGGCAACTGCTTACCAACCCGGCTCACTTCCCATTGAAGTGACGCTAATAAACGGTTAGAGAAGCATTTTATACTTCAGTTTGCCACATTATCACATCGTTACATCACAGACGTTTGCAGATAAGGAGGCATCCATGGCTCCAGCTTTATCAAAATATCACACTTCGTTCTTAGCTGAAGGACAAAGCTCTCATTCCATTCCCAAATATTTGCCAAGTACAGAATGAAGATTAAAACTGTATATAGCTGGACCATGTTAAGCATGGTAGTGGCGGTATCATGCTGTGTGTCTGTTTGACTGGTGGCGGCCCTGGTTTATAAGGAAGGATGAATAATCTGGCATTTCTCAATATAAGCTTAAAGTCGTAGGGAAGCAGCTGTTCCATAGCATCGTGAGACCATCCTGACCTCGCGAGCTTTCAAGATTTCAGTCTGGAGACTCTCCGTTGAAGAAAATTTGGAGCAGTTCACCAAACAAACGTCCAATCAGCGTTGGCTTTGAGGCGGGTTGAGGTGTGACGCAACGAGAAGCGCGACAGTTCAGTCTAAAGAACATGGCAGCTTCAGCCGATGAAACTAGCGTTAGCGTGGCTATCGAGCAAGTTTTATCGGAATTACAGAGTATTTCTTCACTGAAAGAAGAGCAAAACACTGCTCTGGAGGCTTTTCTCAGAGGAAAAGATGTTTTTGCTCTTCTCCCGACTGGTTTCACCAATCTACCAATTGGCTCTTCTTCATCGTCGCTCTGTTACGTCATATGCTTCGTTGATCTGATTGGTTTATTTGGCCCGTCTATCACCAACATGGGCCAATCAGCTAACCAGTATTTTCGCCCCTTCCCAAAATTACTCCTACGGAAGGTTTCCAGATGGATATGCGGAGCAAATCCATCTGGCGGAGTCAACACTGGGATGCAATTCAATGGGAAAGGAAATTACTTTTATCTCTTAATTTAACCGTTGCTTATATTAGCTGCGACTTATGAATCAAGATGCTATGACAGAAGCAATTTGATTGACAGGTGAGTGTTGATCTATTATTGGCTGAATTTAGGTGTTCAGGCTGACGTAGAACTAACTGGCCTTAATAAGGTACCGAAAAAAAAACTGATATTAAGACAGGATTTTTTTTTTTTTTAAATAGAAATTTTCTAACTTTTGGGACAAAATCGTCTGATAAAGAGTACATTTATATAAATGTTTAAGCCAGAATGATTTGACATTTAAATTTGATTTGCCTACGACTTGAAGCATGGTAGTGGCAGCATCATGCTGTGTGGCTGTTTGACTCTTTGCGGTCCTGGTTTATAAGGAAGGATGAATAATCTCACATTTCTCAATATAAGCTTAAACCAACTGGGACAGAGTCGGATCTTTCCAACAAGAGCTTTATCTCAAACACACTGAAATGATGAAATAAAGATGGCCGACATTAAACATCCCAAAAGCGCCCATCCTCGATCTGAAAGTCGGGGCCAAGCCAACAATCCAACCAAAGAAGAAATCAAATATGAAATAGGAGGAGGTCAGACGCTGCTTAGAAAAATTAACCAAAACATTAATGACTGGTGTGTGTTTCACATTTGAACTGCCGTGTTAAACTCCTAATAACTTCCAGCTTGTTCATTCTGTTCCTGCCTTTAAAATCGTTGCATAAAGGCTGGTTTTACACTCATCCAATCTGTTTAGTAAAGATTGCTTCATCATTTGGGCAAAGGTTTAAATGAGGCTTTGTCAACAGTTTGATTCTTATTTGTAGCACATAACAGCTTCTAGAGAAGCTGGTTATTTTTTATTCTTAAACTGTTGTTGTTTCCAGGTTAACAATAAGCAAAAGTACTTGGCAGAAAAAGTGAAACTCGATATTTGAAGCAGTTTCACATCCTTAAACAAGCCCCAAAGAAAAGAAAGAATGGTCATCAACTCATGGTAAAAAAACAAGTTTTTAAAGAACATCCAGGATTTTCTGAGGGTTCATATCTGACCCCTTTTCTGAGCTAAATATACGCCCAGCAGAACAGGACTCTGATCTTAGCGTTTGAGTTTCCAGAAACTGCTTTTAAAACCCCGTTCAAGGCGGTTAGAGTCCAGAAGAAGCCTAAACATTTGCAGGATAAACAGCTGATTTCTGAGAATCCACCTGAAGGCGTTCATTCCAGGATTTCCAAACACCGAAACGCTGAAGATTTCCTCTAAACTGATCCCACTGCCTTAAAAAGCATCAATATCTCTGGAAGCAGCAGATTTCACCGGTCATTCATAAAAGACCAACATAAAGAAAAATAAGGAAGATAAGTCAAGGTTTTCACCCAAAAATACAAAGAGGTTAAAAAATATATATTTTTTCCTCTTTTACTCTGATACCTCTGAATAAAATCCACAAACTCCTCCAAAAGTCAGCTTATCCGTAATTAAAGTCAACCTTGAATCTGAGTCTAAATGTTTCTGGATCTACAGAGAACATTAGAGAACAACCAACAGAAGGAAGTTCTGGTTAGATCAGCTCAGACCATCTACCAGCACTGTGATCAATCCGTCTTCTAAGCATAGAGAGAGGATGGAGCACCTGCTCAGGTGAGACTGTCTGCTACGTCCTCTGCAAATCTGCTCAGAGGGGCGAGAGTCCTAAATGAGCTGCAGGAAAGTAAGAGGAAGTACTCCGCTTAGAAGAGACTAGAATTAACTTTCTGACCAACATTTGGAATATCTGGGTGGCAGAAAGCAAACAAGACCACTCCATTAAAAAAGTAAAATGCAACTAAATATGATTCAGTCAATGCCATCCTCATGCGAAAACATGGTGGTGGCAGCATCATGCTGTGGTGTATCTCTGCTTTTTTCTGTATCTCTGCTGAGGCCAACTGGGGTTCAAGGAGACAGAAGCAGATGGCCGCTCACACTGAGCCTGGTTCTGCTGGAGGTTTCTTCCTGTTCAAAGGGAGTTTTTCCTCTCCACTGTCGCTACAAGCATGCTTAGCGTGAGGATTGCATTCAAGTTGATGAGTCGATGGAATCAGCTGGTTTTCCTTAGATAGAAAACTTTGAATCAATTTGACTGGATGATCTGGTAAATTGGAAAATGCCTTGAGATGATGTGTTGTGAATTGGCGCTATAGAAATAAACTGAATAAATCTGCTAGAGGCTGCAGAAAAACACAGACTGTGGTGGAGGTTGATCCTTCCAGCAGCAAAACCAGCCTGAACATCCAGTCAGAAACAAAACTAATCTACTAAAACCTTTCAAAGCTTCATAACTATGGTTCTCTGGGCTCAAACAAACTACCGTAAAAAAAAAAAAAAAAAAAATCCCAATAAAAACAGATTTCAGTTCATCAGGTTTTTTCTTTTTTTTTTTTTTTTAACGGGACCCATAAGTTTTACTGTCATTTGTATAAAACCTGATGCTCAGAAAAGGCTGAAAATTTCAGAGCTGATAAGGAGGAAAACTAATTTAACATTTCAGGGTCAAATAATGACCCTAACATAACTGATCTATTTTAATCACCAAAATCACTTCAGAATCGTATAAAGATTGAGGAAATAAAAGGTTGACAGGGATTCAGTTTAGGGCAGGAATCCATGTTTGTTTCCACTAATCCATGGAAGCAGGTAGAAGGAAAACATTCAAAACTAGAAAATAAAAATCATTCTGAAGAGAAAACTGAAAAGTTAAAGAAAAAACAAACAAATAAATCTCTAAACAAAGAAAAACACTGGACGTTTTTTTTTTTTTTTTTTTGTTTTTTTTTTTGCTTGAAATGAAGTTAAAATATTTTAAAAAGCCTAAAACTGGATGAATGAGCAGCATCTTCAGGCTCAAACTAATCCAAAGAAAGTTTTTAAACACTTACATTCTCACTGGAGCGGCGGCTGATCCCCCCGCAGGGTCATTCCTCCTTTTCTGCAACTCTCAGGAAAAAATAAAAATGGTTTTTATTCACAATCAAAATTCCCAAAGACTCCAAACCTGCTAAATCCCAAACGCGTCTCCGCTGAGGCGCAACAAGTCTCCAAAGTTAGAGGAGAGAGGGCGGGGAGAGGAGGAGGAGGAGGTTGGTGCGTCTTTCTGTCGGTCTGCGTTCGTTTCTTTGACCCAGACTCAGCAGCGCGGGCGGGGTCTTACATTAAATTTAGTTTTTTTTTCTCAAAAATAACAGTTTTAGGTGACGAAATAAGAACTGAAAATGGAATAAAATCGTTAAATATTCACCTGGAGAGGAAGGAAGCTCCAGCCTTTAATATAAATATAACAGCTCTATGTTCACCAATCAAACAGCTGATTTGGGTCTGTTTTATTTTTTATTGTCTCGGATCAGCTTGTATCTAAATATTATCATTAGTGATGCAGTGATACCGATACCAGTATCAGACAGGGCCCCGATCCAACACTAAAATCGCAGTATCGGTATTGGCGAGTACCAACAAATATGACACTGATACCATTTTGAGAGCCAAAAGTTAATCCAACTATTGTCACCCATTCCAGGTAGGCAATAAAAAGTTCTACTGCATTCACTTTTAGTCTTTTTCCTGCTTCACAAAGGTAGGCAGCAGCTTGACAAAGACATGTCGGCAATTATTTTACATCCAAGTAGTATGCAGTTCTTATGGAGGATAAAAAGTGCCAAAATTAAATAAATAAATACAGCATTAAATAAATAATTAAATGTGTCAATAATTAATTAAATGTGGAATTAAATAAGTAAATGTGTCATTCATTAATTAAAACCACGTCACTAATATAAAGTGCCACAATTAAATAAATAAATACAGCGATAAACAATTAATTAAATGTGTAATTCATTAAATAAATAAGGAATTAAATATATAAATGTGTCATTAATTTAATAAAATACGTCTCCCATCAAAGTTAGTCTGATACAGTAGGTGGTGACTCGATTCGCGTTAACCCCGCCCCCTAACTTTGATGGGTGATTTTGACAGATTCTTTTAAGGGTTTCGATGCACTGCGACAAAGGACCATGAAATAATTAAATGCACACTCAAATAATTATATATATTTTTTTAATAAAAGGAAGACGTATTTTATTAAATTAATGACACATTTATATATTTAATTCCTTATTTATTTAATGAATTACACATTTAATTTATTGTTAATTGTTTATCGCTGTATTTATTTATTTAATTGTGGCACTTTATATTAGTGACGTGGTTTTAATTAATGAATGACACATTTATTTATTTAATTCCATATTTAATTAATTATTGACACATTTAATTATTTATTTAATGCTGTATTTATTTATTTAATTTTGGCACTTTTTATCCTCCATAAGTTCTTCATATACACACACATCAATTTCAAACAGATGGTATCGGTATTGGCCAATACAGCCAGGTATCAGGTATCGGTTTGGAGGCCAAAAAATGGAATCGGCGCAAAACTAATTATCATTAATATTAATATTATACAAATATTTTTTATAAAACATCAGAAAATTAATTAAGAAATGTGTTTAGATTACCAGATATATCTCTTTATATTTTGAGGTAATAAAAAAGAAGAAAAAAAACAAGGATGTCATTATCTTCCCCAGTAGATTATAGATCGCTATTTCATTTATTACTCATATGAAAACAAACAAACAAACAAAAAAAAAACATATGAAACCCATGTTTGTAAATTATCAACATAAACAGATTAAAATTGGAGGCAACTGATTTTCACTCAGTTTTTCGACACCAACCCAGGAGTGTTGGTCAGTTCTGCTGTTTCACGCTGCAGCAGCCTGCAGTTGGAGCCCTGAGTAGTTAGTCCAACATATGGGTTTTTTATTGGTGTGAGTATCCCATATAAACCCATCTGAAGTTCATGCAGTTGCATTCAATGCACATGGGAAATCAAAGGTGATGCGCCTCCAAACATGAAATTAAATAACTGAAGCTACAGGGTGTTGGTATTTCCACTTATATCATACGATTAAGGTTAATATTAAATCAAGCTCTGACGTGTTGGTGCAGGATCATACACATTAAAAAAGATAATAAAACATCAACTTTGAAAAATACAAGGGGAGTGAAGGAAGCCAGCTATGTTAAAAAAGAAAAAAAACAACCTTAAACAGAGGGGGTGGACTCAGATTTCAGCTTTCAAAAACCTACAATGCAGCGAGAGAGTTGTTCCCTTTCCGCTATCATCCCCACCCCTTTACAGAGGAACAGAAGACCTCGCCTGTTCAGCCAGGCCAACAATTCCCTCTAACTACCCTCCTTTCAGAGACACAGACAGGTATGGGGCATTGCAGGCTAACAAAGAAGCCAAATTACCCCTATTCCAAATGGGTGGACCCGTTGGGCTGTTGCAATTTGCGTGTTTTCTAAACAAAACAAGGCTTTGTTGGGCTACTGTATAAAGCCTCAAACTCAATGCTATTTCTGACATTTTGAATACAAAAAGTTTCCTGGATGGGTAACGGAACATCCTCAAACCTGGAAACAAAGTCCAGTGGTTTGTTTTTAACTTTTTTTGGAATGACTACGACCTGGATGACTGAGGATCTTTACCAGCATGCCGTTTAAATGTGTTTTTCTTTATCTCTATAGTGGTGTTTTAGGAAAAATCATTTATTCCTATTTTTCCACTGTTAAAGTTAGTTCCAGTAGACTAACTTAAACAGTGAGGGGCTGCCATGACTGTTTTTAAGTGATAATTTGAACTCTTTTGGAGTAAGGTTACCCTTGTTTCCCAAACTGGACACCATATGTGCATCACATGTTGCTCTAGTAGTTCATCTCCACATTCTCTTCATGATGCATCTTCATCTTATTCCATCTTTGAACCAAGCTGTTTTCCCAAGATGAGGTTAGTCTAACATGTAACACACCCCACCTGCGACACATTTTCATTTAGTGACGTTTCTCCTCACCACACGCTGTAAATGTGAATCTTATGTAATTGATTCAATAAGTCTAGTTTTGCCTATTAACACCAGCCCCAGTGATTCAGAACCTCAGGGTGCTTTTTTTCTTATCAATAAATAATTGAACCAAAATAGAGAAGTGAAATGGTTAATTAAAAGTATTTAAAACCTAAAACCAACCTGTTTACCTGCGCGCAGAACTGCGCAGTCTGAGGTCAGCTGAGCTGATGCGTCTCATTTGCCTTAAAAACGTCCCCCTCTCTGATCTTCCTGCCTGATAACGGCTTCAGGATGCTGCACAGATTTGCATCATTGTGAAAGGCCCCTCAGAGGAACCTGCTGGTGCAGCAGAATCGCCGTGTGTGGAAGGGAAGACACCTCTGACACCACAGAGATAAAAACTGGGATAAATCATTCAGCAAGCGGAAATAAATAAATCACACAAAGGAAAAACTCAGCTCAGCTCCAATTGAAAAATACCTTTACGTAAATATTTAAAGGCTGTTGACACATTGGCTGCTTATTTGTCCCGTATTTTTAGATTTTTGTCTTAACAGAATTCTCATATCTTTAATTAAGAAATAAAGCTAGGGCTAAGCTATTCCAGTAATACTGTAGCAGTAAAGCAGTAAAGCATCCAATCCTGTATTACATGTTTTTGTTAAGATACTAACAATAAATGAATGGGATAGCATGGGCGTTTATAGGATTTGATGTCACAAAATAGTCAAAATATTTATAAGGAAATTGATAGTTTAAAGTGTAATATACAGCTGAGTATCACCTGCATAAGATGGGAAATGTACAGCGCATTTTTATTGTGAAAAAAATATCTTAGAAATTATTTAAAATAAAATAAAAACTGAAGGGAGCCTTCGACTGAACCCTGAGGTATCCCGTTGAGGTTCAATAAACGTTATATTATATAGATTTACTTGAGATATTTCAAATTTTTATTTAGATTATGAATATATTTTTCCTTTATTTTGATCTGGTCCTTGTTGGACTTGACTGTGAAATGTAGCACATTAAACATTTGACTTGGAAAACTCGGGAAAACATCAAAACATTGAAATAAGTGTCTCTAGTCTGTCTGATTTGTTCAGAAAAAAGTTAAGATTATTTCACATAAATCCAGATTTTGATAAAGCTGGTTTAGAAATGTTTTAGAAATCGTACTGTAACGAAAGGGGGACTAGAATTCAACCCTGAGGTATGCCACCAAAAAATTTGAGCTTTTAAGGAGGTAAAGCTTTTTAAAGGAACATTTTTTAAAAGCTGTACTAAAATAATTTAATAAAATATTTTTTAAAGCTTTTATTTAGACTTTTTATATATTTTTTTCTTAATTCGTATCTTGTCCTTGCACAACTCTTTAGTGAAATATAGTAACTCCAGCATCACACTGAAATACTGGGGGAGTATCTAAATCATGTAACCAAATTTGTCCAGACTGTGATGCACTTTAATAAATGTGACATATTTCTCATAAATCAAGATTTTGATAAATCAGGTGAAATGTTTTGGAATCCAAAACAAAACGGGGGCCTAAAACGGATCCTTGAGCCACACCTATCTAAGCTTTTGAGGGGGTATGCGATATATTTGCAGATTTTCCCAAAGTTTGCTTTTTATGAGTCATTAGGTAAATTAGCTATCCTGTCTGTGATGGTGAATAACAGCATTCCCGCACCATGATACTGCCACCACAAGATGAAGAAGTCTGATTGGATGGGGTTCTTTTTACCTTACCTTTTGCTCTGTATGTGACTAACTCTCAAAGAGCAAAGGCTAAAGGATAAGTATATGAACCAGAGTGGTGCTGATTTCATCATTCTGCTTCATTCTATCTCTATTCTCCCACTCTGCTAGCCTCGTGAGACCATCCTGATCTCGCGAGCTTTCAAGGTTTCACTCGCAGATCAGTCTGGAGACTCTCCGTTGAAGAAAATTTGGAGCCGTTCACCAAACGAACGTCCAATCAGCGTTGGCTTTGAGGCGGGTTGAGGTGTGACGCAACGAGAAGCGTGACAGTTCAGTCTAAAGAACATGGCGGCTTCAGCCGATGAAACTAGTGTTAGCGTGGCTATCGAGCAAGTTTTATCGGAATTACAGAGTATTTCTTCTCTGAAAGAAGAGCAAAACACTGCTCTGGAGGCTTTTCTCAGAGGAAAAGATGTTTTTGCTCATCTCCCGACTGGTTTCGGCAAGAGTTTGATCTATCAATTGGCTCCTCTTCGTCGTCGCTCTGTTGGTACGTCATATGCTTCGTTGATCTGATTGGTTTATTTGGCCCGTCTATCAACAACATAGGCCAATCAGCTAACCAGTATTTTCCCGCCTTCCAAAATTACTTCAGCGGAAGGTTTCCAGATGGATATGCGGAGCAAATCCATCTGGCGGAGTCAGGTTACCATTCTGCAAAATCTGTTAGTTCAATCTCTAACGTTCTGCTCTCTCTGCTTTTTCTTATAGTAGCTTAATCTGGTCTGTTCCTGTTTGGCTGTGACTCCATCCTGGAGAGAAATATCAGCTGTGCTGCTTCCATCAACACCTTTCTTTATAGATTTTTGAGCTTGGCCTGTTTTTCAGTGTAGTCCTGTTTCTCTGACTGTGACTAACTGTATGTGCACTCTTTCATCCTCTGACTTGGGAGCTGGCTCAAAGCTCGTCTGCCTGGCTGTGTGTTTCCTGGTCGGGGCCGCATTTTACAGCTGCTTTTTAAATATCTGCTTCTGTCTCCTTGAACCCCAGTCGGCCTCCGCCTATTTTTCAGTGTAGTCCTGTTTCTCTGACTGTGACAAACCGGATGTTCTCTTTTCGTCCTCTGACGTGCGAGCTCTTCCTGTGGAGCTGGTTGACAATTTCCTTTTGTATCTCTGCTTATTTCTGCATGTCTGCTTCAATCTCCTTGAACCCCAGTCGGCCTCCGCAGATGGCCGCTCACACTGAGTTAAAACAGAGTTTTTCCTCTCCACTGTCGCTACAAGCATGCTTAGTGTGAGGGATTGCATTCGAGTCAATGAGTCGATGCAATCAACTGGTTTTCCTTAGATAGAAAACTTTGAATCAATTTAACTGTATGATCTGGTGAAATATAAAGTGCCTTGAGATGACGTGTTGTGAATTGGTGCTATAGAAATAAACTGAATTAAATTGAAGTTGTAGAGACCATGAAGTAGAAATGCTGCTGAGGGTTTAGTTTGTCAAACTCCCAACAAAAATAAAATGTTTTGGTGTAGTTGTTCAGCTTATATCAATTAACTTTGGTGATTTCTTCAAAAACAGGAAATTAGTGGTGCTACCTTCCAACATCCTTTTCAGAGTTGGGCAACAGTTTTGAAGCTTTTAAACAAAACTTTGAGGTGAAACATACAGAGCGTCCCCCCTTGAAGAGGAAACAGTTGACATCACGTCTCCCGAAGCCACCGCAGACCTTCTACCTTTAATGTCACAGAGAACCTGACGTCAGCCTGTTTGCTGTTTGAACATTTCCTGTAACTGTTGGCTCGCATCGGCCTCCTGGAGGTTTAATACGTGACCAGAACAGAAGGTGTCGTGTTCTGCTTCAGGCTGCAGGCTTTAACACTCGCTTAGGAGGAAAACAAAGTGAAAAAAAAATCCTTAAGAGCAAACAGATGGAAAGAAAACTGTTAGGGCGATTAGTGTGGATGAAAAGTGAGCAGTGTTGTTCACCATAGAGCAAGAAAATAATCTTTTAATGAAACAAAACATGAACCAACTTCATTTAATATTCTGGTAGCAGTGATCCAACCAGAAAACCAAGAAACAATCCATCCTAAAACAGGCTCAGCTGAGTGATGCTTTCTGAAGTGTCAACTTCAGGTGCTTGTCATGAATCCCCTGAACTGTTACGGTGCGTTCAGGGGCGTTCTGGCAGTCAGAGCATCTGATTACATGCCGGCTATTATAGGTGGCGTCACGTAGCGTCCAGAGGTCCTGATTGGTGTCCCAGCGTCGGGAGGGGCACGTCCTCATGGAGCGTCAACCTACCACACTAGAAAAACGATCTAGAAATAAGTAAAAATGTCTTAAATGAAGTGTATTTACCCTTAATTTGAGTAGGTAAATGAGATAGTTTGCCAATGGAATGAGTATTTTTACTCTTAAAATAAGATAATTAGATAAATATGCACTTGAAATAAGACAATGCCATTGTGTTTTCTTATTTTAAGTGTTAATATTCTCGTTCTATTGGCAAAATGTCTCTTTTTCCTCCTCAATCCAAGAAGAAATGCACTAATTTTAAGAAAAAAATGACTTATCTATATTTAGATTTTTTCCAGTGCAGAAAAGCTGATCCAGGGGTTTTCTGGGATGCAAACACTTCATACAAGCTGTGTAAAAATGAAAAAAAAAAAAAAAAAAAAAAAAAAAAAAGATTAAACTCTTTATGGATTTTTGCTATAAATTGGAAAGAGAGCGCGCTCTAATTACCATTCATTCTCTACCAAATGTTTTTTTTTAACATTTATCTGTTTATTAGTATTTTTCACAGTTGTTTACGTACATGAACACTTCACATTCAACACAACATAAACTCTTTGATTGGGAGACATTTCTCCATTTCACCTTTTTCCTATCTGGTTTATCTCCTTCTTTATTTTCTGTCGCTGTCTTTTGTCCTGAACGTCGTGCATTTCATCCACTTTTCTTCCAGTTGAGTTTGCTGAAGTCTCGAACAATGTGTCCGTTTTTCCATAATGTAGATTTTTTTCTATTATTCCAGTCCATTGTTCCTGACAAGGGGGGTCAGCCTTTCCCCATTTCCACGTAATAGCTTTCTTAATAGCTATTAACATTATCTAAATCAGATTTCTCTCTTTTACCCAAACTTTGCTGTTACTGAAACTGCAAAGGTTTAGTACCACAAAATTCATAGAAATATCATATCCCAGAATATTTTTCAGTTTCATTAACATTTTTCCAAAATTTTAGGTTCCAAAATGTGAATACTAAAACATTTTAGAGTTGGCCTAGTGGTTAGAGAAGAGCGTACCTGATTCAGTTGCCACAGCCCATGGGTTCCTGAGTAAAACCTTTAACCCCACACTGCTCCCTGGGCGTCGCACAATGGCAGCCCAGCGCTTAAATGCAGGGTTAATTTCTCCATTGTGAGATCAATGAAGTTCAATTTCTTTTCTATTTCTTTTCTATTACTGAACTGTGGTGAAACAGTTTAATAATTGAACTTTATTAATCTCATATTGGAAAAATTTACTCTCTGCAGCTTGTGGGAGTGGGGCTTCCAAGCTTTATGCCCCTAACCACTAGCCTTGTGAGACCATCCTGATCTCGCGAGCTTTCAAGGTTTCACTCGCAGATCAGTCTGGAGACTCTCCGTTAAAGAAAATTTGGAGCCGTTCACCAAACGAACGTCCAATCAGCGTTGCCTTTGAGGCGGGTTGAGGTGTGACGCAACGAGAAGCGCGACAGTTCAGTCTAAAGAACATGGCGGCTTCAGCTGATGAAACTAGCGTTAGCGTGGCTATCGAGCAAGTTTTATCGGAATTACAGAGTATTTCTTCACTGAAAGAAGAGCAAAACACTGCTCTGGAGGCTTTTCTCAGAGGAAAAGAGGTTTTTGCTCTTCTCCCGACTGGTTTCGGCAAGAGTTTGATCTATCAATTGGCTCCTCTTCGTCGTTGCTCTGTTAGTACGTCATATGCTTCGTTGATCTGATTGGTTTATTTGGCCCGTCTATCACCAACATAGGCCAATCAGCTAACCAGTATTTTCACCCCTTCCCAAAATTACTTCAACTTCAATTACTTTTTCCAGATGGATATGCGGAGCAAATCCATCTGGCGGAGTCAGGTTACCTAACAACTAGGCCACTACTATATATAAATACTTTCATTAAGTAAATGTTAAAACCTACCTGCAAAAAAATACTAAATGTTATATATTGGTATTTAAGGTTTTACCACAAATCTAAAAATCAGATTATTATTAAGACATTGTTCACTGGCTTTGGCCCAGTTAATAAAAAACATTTTAAAAATATAGTTTTATAACTCATCAAAGCAAATAAAGTCAAACTGCTCTTATATAACTAATGAGCAGAACAGAGCAGCTCAGCGGAGCGTGGAGCCTGCAGAGCGTCTGAACTCACTGTGGAATCAAATATCATCTCATTTAACTGCAGCTCTTCTTTCTGACATCACATCACTGCAAAAAAAATTTAAATCTAATTAAGTAATTTTTGCTTAAAATAAGGGTTTTTAGCTTGAATTGAGCAGTGAGACACTTTGCCAATAGAACAAGCTCATTTATATTTAACAAGAAAAAACTATTGCGGTGTCCTATTTTAAGTGCATAATATCTAATTATCTTACTTTAGGAGTAAATATACTCATTCCATTGGCAAATTGTCTTATTTACCTACTGAAATTAAGGGTAAATACACTTAATTTTAGAAATGTTTTACTAATTTCTAGATTGTTTTTCCAGTGCATGATGGTGGTTTTTCAGCCCTACCGTGGGAACTCCACTTCCTCTTCCACCAGACTCCCATCAGGAAAGGAGAAACTCCAGCATTCCAGCTGGATGTCTCGTTGCACATGGTGAAAACTCCGGGGCTGTGGTCAAACTTTGCTATAAAATGGCTAAATCCTACCCTTGGAAGAAGCCTTGAGCTAAAAACTCAGCATCACCTGTTGCTGGTAACAAGGGACTGTAAGCTCCGCCCATCGATGGACTGAAACGGCACCTGCTTTCATCCTGGCCTGACCTTTTTTAATCGAGCTGCTACACATGAATTACCTTTAATTGAATAAATTAACTTTGACCTCTAGTTATAGTTATTAATAAATTCATAATCAAAACAGAGCATTTGCTTAGCAACCCTTAAAATGAACAAGTTGAGGCGTTGGGCGAGCTTTTTAATGCTGGAAACATGTTCAGTGTGAATTTAGTGGGGTTTGCTTTTTACTCCAATGTCTGCAGCTTTTTGCACCTTTTTACTACTCTACTTTTTCCTTCCACTCAACTTTCCATTATAGGCTTTCACACCATAACAGGTCTCTTTAGCAGGGATGAGTCACAGGTTATGGTCTTTAGGGTCCATGTGAATGAATGGAACTATAATTAATCTAAATAAGAGTTAAACTTAACTAAAATGCAATCAAAAACATTCACTGAGACACAAGTTTCAGCCCTTAGTGAAACGTAAAGCCCGGTAAAAATGTGAGAACAGCTGTTGTTTCGAGAACCCAGAGGCAGAGGTCACAGTGTCAGAGTTGAACTGCAGGTTTGTGGTTTCCTCCCTGAAAAAACGCTTCCTTCTCCTCATCAACCAACAAGAATAAAACTTGAGAAAAGGCATCGGAGCAGATCAACAGGAAAAAAGGCGGACAGCCCTTCAGTTTTATTGTTTCATCTCTGAGCAAACACTTTTAGACTCTTGATCGGATTATCCTTTTAAATGTGACATCTAGATATTAAAAAATTTGCACCTTTACAATAAAAAACTAATTTGATCTCTGCTCCAAATCTGAATTGAATAAATCACAAAGGAAACCAAATTATTATTATTTTTTTTTACTTCTTTTCGATTTCACTGCATTTCATTCATCTAATCTTTAATCTATCTTCACTATGGAGCTAAACAGAATCCATAGTGTTTATTCAAAACATTTTCTTTAATAAAATGGAATAATAAATACATTTAGATGCTTAAAGATAATTTTAAGATGAAAGAAAAGATTTGAAACCAAGAAGAAAAGTTCAAAACTTAAAATTCACCTTTTTCAATTCAATATATATATATATATATATATATATATATATATATTGGTTTGGGACTTTGGTGATATATCGGCTACTCGATTTAATATCGAATTTTTAAAACAAAAAATTTTTTTTACCTAAAAAAATGAAGAAAAATTGACTTCCTCTACACCCCCGCTCTGGTAGATGGCACTGTGGATCACAACACCATATCCGTACAGAGGCAGCCACGGTATACAATATAGACTGTGTCTGAACTATAGACAGCCTATGGACTACAAATCCCATGATGCTTTGTGAGGAGAGCTCTCTTCGCAGAGCATTCCGGGATATATCTGCTCGTCTAGTGGCCGTGGATGATCACTACTTTTCGAGGTGCATTGTGGGAAATGTCGAGTGCACTACTTCTTCATCCACTAGACGCTTGGACACCCATCTAAAATGTTGTAATCACTATATAGTGCCCTATATAGTGATTAGGGCGGACGTTCGGACACAGTTGTGGACCGACTCAAACCCCAAACAACATGGATACCAAAATAACTGAAGGATCAAGATCTTCTGATGAACATTTACAGAAGTTTTTTTTTTTTTTAACTATACATTCCATTTTGAAAACTGGGAAAATTAAAGGCATACTATGCAACATTTTTCAGTTAATTAATGTGTTCCATAACGTTTTGGATGATTAAATGAGTCATTTCAGGTCGAACAAAGGTTTTCTCGGCCGCCCTGGTGGTCTGTAGGGGAAATACCGTACTTGCAATTGCAGGAGCCCTCGGCCCGCACCCACAGGCTCAGATAATCTCGTGCATCGCGAGAGTCGGTCTTGCTTTACAGCGAGAACTGCTGCAGGCCCCCAGTGAAAGGCATGCTCGTTGCTAGCGCAGTAGCGATATTTGTGCAGTTATCATGGCGGAACCAGCGAGAAAACAGCGAAAGCCCATGTCATCCGACAGTCGGATAACCGGATGGGAAACTCCAACTTGGCTAACTACAATCTTTGTTATTTAGACACATGCATAAAAAATAATGTATGAAAACATGCTAAATTTTCAAACTCGAAAATTCAGAACAAAATAGCCACTTACCGCAGTAGACATGGTGATTGGTTGCGTTCGCCTGTCTGCTAAGCTCAAAACAACCGCGCCTGGCTTGACGGAGAAACCAGGAGAATAGCTTAGCATATTTACGACAGTGCACTTTTACTTTCACCCTCTGGGGGGAGCCTCGCTGGAACATCAACACCAGTTGCATAGTATACCTTTAATATTGAAATACCCGTATTATACGTATTTTATCGCACCACCCATGCCAATACTTACCCCTATTTTTTAAGCTTTAGAAATTCTTGTTTTAAATCTTAAATTTTTCTGATTTAAAGAAAAAGTTTTAAAATTATATTTTTTTTTTTTCAGTTTAAATACAAATATATCTTTGAATAAACTTTGCAGCTCCATACTGCAGCCTTTATAAAAATGCACACATCCGATCTAAAGAAAAACCAAACACTGGAAATCTAGATAAGTCTTAAAATAAGTGCATTTGTTCTTGCATTGAGGAGGAAAAAGAGACATTTTGCCAATGCAACAAGACAATTTACAGTTAAAATAAGAAAACACAATTGCATTTTCTTATTTCAAGCGCATTTTATCTAATTATGTTATTTTTAGAGAAAAAATACTCATTCCATTGGCAAACTATCTCATTTACCGACTCAAATTAAAAGTAAATACACGTAATTCAGGAAATTTTAACTTATTTTTCTAGTGAAGAATCTACTTTTGGATACTTTCTGCCTTAAACCTAAAATAATAAAAGAGAAAAGACTGATTCTTAATTAAAAAAATATTCACACAATAAAACAATGATTTCAAACATTTTATTCGAACTGAAGCGACTCTGATGCTTCGTGCAAAGTTAATCGAAAGCCTTTAAAGTCAATAAATCAAGTTAAATACAGAAAAATGTTTTAAACTACATTCGCCACCTCTCCTCCTTCTACACACAGTGATATGTAAAAGTTAGAAATCAAAGGTTAAACAAGTTCCCTGCTCTCCAGAGCTCCCTGTGCACCGTCCTCTACAGTTTCCTCCAGAATGAGAATCGAGCCGTTAGTCCGACATGGATAAACAATGAGACTGAATCCGATTGAAGGTGGACAGAAAACAGCTGATTTATTTCTACGGTGGGTGTTTGTTGGTTTGGTTTCAGTTCGATGAGTCCAGAAGACGTTTGGTCCAATCAATGAGTGTTTCAGGTGAAAGAAGCGAAGGTGAAGAAATCACTTAATCTGCAGCCGACGGATCAGTCAGTGGGTGATAAAAACGCCACACTGTCAGGTTTCCACCCACTCCCAGGTCTTGTGCCAACTGCCAAGGCACCATAAAGCATGAAGAATCAGGAACACAAGGTATTCAGACCTTAAAAGGATGAAGGAAGCTTTAAAAGACTGAAAACTGTGATGAAAAAAAGATAAAATTATAAATTTATTCATAGGGCGGAAGACCAAAACATTCATTTGCTAAACTGTATCATCATCAAGAACTGCAGAGATGGTAATAGCTTGGCTCATTAGCATGCTCGCCTCTTTATAACGAAGCTAATCCAAACTGAAGCTTAACTGGATGATGACCAACGCTGCTCTGCAGCAGATTTCAGAAACAATCACTCCTCCCGATAAGGCAAAGCCTCAGACACAGAAGCGGGTCGTTTAGTGTACTCCTTTATTTATTCGACTGAAAGAGGAAGAAAACTTGAAAACAAGTTTGAGTTGATAAAGTGACACAAGTTAGGACTAAAAGTTTGTGTCGGACTCCTTGGTGTTTTGAACCTGCTGTAAGAACAATATAAACCACCAGAGCTGGTGACGAGCTGATTGGGTCAATGCTGCAGTCAGTTGGTCAGTTATCCCGTCAATTGGTGAGCCGGCGGACACAGGCCGCCATTGTTCTGTCCGATTTCCATCGTGTCCTCGTCTGACGCCAGCGGCCTCAGTGTGACAACGTCACATTGGGACCAGATTGGAGACAGATAGAGGAAAAGTGGTGGTGGGGGGTTTGGAGGAGGAAGAAAGGGAGAGGAGGAAGGCGGAGTCAGATGAGAGGGGGGGGACAAAGACCTCATTCTTTGCCGGTGGTGAGGAGCTTCAGGGCTTTCTGGAGGTTCTGGATGGCTGTGCCGACGTCCTCGTACTGCAGAGCGCTGCCAGCGTACTTACAGTATTTCTGCGCCTTGGTGAAGTCTTCTGGGGAGAGCTGGACGCGGCCTGAGGGAGGGAGGGGAGGGGGGAGATGAGAGGAAGAGGAAGAATAGGGAGATCAGACGTTAATGTGAGCCAATTAGAGGCCAAAAGAGAAGCAATCATTCGTGATCAAAGAGCTAATAAGGCTGCAGACAGAGATACAAAGACCAAGATCACTCTACAGCCAAAACACCACAGAGAGAAAGAAAGAGAAAATCTACCGGCTGTCAGGAACTTTAAGGAAAGGGTTGGGGATGAATGAGAGAGCTGCACCTTAAGGTCACGCCAGTGTGGTGTTGGTCTAAGGTTAAAGTGCTGTTTGAACTAGGGGTGGACAGTTCACAAAATCCACGGGTTGGGTTCGGTTCACGGTTTCGTGGTCACGGTTTTCGGTTCGGTATATGTTGATTGTTAGGAAAATCAATTATGTCTTGTATAGTCAGGTTAAAACTAAAAGAAAAAAGCAGTCTGACATTTGATACATCATTGTGACAGTCTTAGGTTAAAAGTAGAGAGATTCTGGCATTGCAAGAGAGGAGACAGTGCTAGTTCCAACATGTGCTTCAATCTTTAACAAAGAAGCATAGGCTCTATCAAAACTAGACTTAGGTCCCTTTATTTGAAATTAACTCAAGATAAATTGACATGTTTCAATTCCCTGATTATCAAAACTCAGTTTGTTCTGCAGTGTTTGAAATACAATCAAATAAATAAGGCTGGATTTCTTATCAAATTTAAAGTGCCACTGTGTTATCTAAAATAACAAAATAAATAATCCTGTAAATATTATAATCATCAATATATCCGCAGGTGAGCTTACATGTTGGTGGTGTTGCTGTTAGCATAAACAAAACGTGTTGCACAATGTTTGCACACTGTTTTTATCCACAACTTTCTTTCCGCCGTCATCGTAGGTCACTCTAAATGCAAAGCGCTCCCATACAGCAGACATATAAAGTGCTGCTGGCGCGTCTTCCAACTCCTGTTCTTTCCCACTCGCCATTCAGACACAATTCTCCACAACAACTGATTTTTTCCTGCTACACCCGGCTACGCTGCTTCGCTTCTTCTTCTTGTTGTTTACTACTGGTGGTTGGCTTTGGTCGCAGTACCGCCACCTTCTGCTCTGGAGTGTAAACGCTTCGCCTATGAGAAAAACGAGCAGCGCATGAACCGAACGCAACACACGCGAACCAAACCGAGACAGTCGAACCAAACGGTTCGGACAGTTTTCATAAACCGTTCCATCCCTAGTTTGAACAGGTCAAACCGCCAAAGTAACGGCTAACCTGCTCCAGAGACGTTTATAGTTAAGAAATAGTTTTGGCCAATAAAATCTCCATTTTCCATTTATAGATTATGATGTCTTAGCAGCTAATCTATCATCGGTTTCCACCTCCTCGCCAGAGGAGAACCAGTCTCAGGAGAGTCTTTTAGGGGAGCGGCTTTAGTTGATGTTTCGTAATGCTGTACCTAATTACGCTGCCTTACATTAAGCAATAGTTAGGCTGTTGTTGGACATTAGTCCTGGACTTGTTATGAATGTGCTATGCATACACCCGAAATTGAAAAAAATACATAGAAAGTTCAGCATATGCCAGCGTTAACGGAGATTCTGGGACGTTGGGCATTCGCTAGAAAAATCGGCAAGATGTGACAGGGCCCTAAGGTCATGGTGTTTGGACCATTCCATGGTAGGGTGGCTAAGTGATATTGATCAATGGCCCTTCAGCCTGTCAATGTTTTGTTTTTTTTGGCTTCGGCTGCTTTTGGCTCGACGTCGATGAAGCTTTTAAACATGAATCTTTTAAGGTGGTTGGGAGAAAAAGAGAGATTTTGGATCAGAAGTCTTCAGCACATGATCTGAGTTTGAAAGACTGACCTTGTGGTTGTAAATCCACCTAACTCCATTACATGAATCATTTAGCGATTAAAGGACTCTTAAATCTCTTATGATGAGAGGAAGGCAGTGATTGTTAGTAGGCTTTTCTGCGATCAAACCCATTAAGTGGGGCTTCTAATAAAGACCTTAACATTCTGGAACATCTCTGGAACATTTTCCCCGTGATTGCTGTCAACTCCTTCTGCCGCTCAATAAGCTTTCTGATCTGAATGACCTGAATTATCTGACATTAAACTTGAACTCCAGGTTCTCATACAGTCTGGAAAAGTATTGAACTATATTGCATTTTTCTTCAGGCCTAATTAAGAATGGAACATTTTTTAGCCCTTTTTCCCTATATTAAAAGTAAAAAAAACTGTTAATGTTTCATCCATCCTGTTTAAACAGGCCTCATGTTAAAGACTTGGATGTATAAAACTATCAAGCTAAAAACACTAAGAATCTTTGAAATCGGAATCTGGAAAAGGTTGAAATTTGAAAAGGGAAAAGTCTTCTGATCCCATCTTCGATCTTTTTAACAACCCAGATCTTTTCTGAACTTGTATATGTTACATATCTGCATCTTATTAAGCTCCTTCCCCTCCACCCTTTAGATTAACTCCGTCTCTCTAGGGGTTTACGGTTCAGCCTGACGGAGGGCGTAATGCTATCCGACACATACGCCCTCCTTCCAAATGCAGGGATCCAGGGAAAGCTGGAACGCAGGCCTGCAAAGCCTCTAAGAAATCCTTTAAATTCAGTTTAAAAAACCAGAACAATCAGAGAAATCTCCAGAAAAATGAAAGAGTTTGGGAATCTAACTCTGGGAAAACTACTGAACCCCTGAAACGATGGTTTACAACGTGTGACTAAGACCCTCCATACATTACAGGGTGTTTTATGAGCAGCGGGAAAAGTAAGGCACGTTTCTTTTTGTTTATTAGCGGCGCTGAATTATAGGTGCATTTATCACGATGACTGTAAAACCATATGCAGTAAAACAAAAAAATCAGATATAAGTTAATTTTATTGCTTTGTGAAACAGTCTCATAGCCAGAAGTGACTGAGCTCAGGATATTTCCCAGCCATAACAAACTGTCTCTCATCATCCATTTTCTCCTGATACTTTAAGCTATAACTAAATACCTAATGGTGCCTGACAGGAACTTAATAACTCATGTTTATTGGTAAATGTAAAACTTTAGCACTCTAATATCCTTTCTCTGTCTTGTTGCGTTATTTCTGTCTGCCCCTGAGAGTATAGGGTATTTTCTGTAATAAAACAAAAAGGTAAAAAATTAAAACTGTTGATGAAATAAGTTCTGGGCAAGAAATGTTTTTACAGAACCCTTAATTCTTTCCTTACATTTTTATTTCACTGGTCTGGGGTCTCCGCCCCTCAATCTGCCTCCCCTCCCCAGAGGAAAGTCCTAACTCGAAACATGCCTCAGCGTCTCGCTCGTCCCTCCGCGTAGCGCCGTCCAAACAGAACACGAGACACCGCATGGGACGGTGCTCGCTCCGCATATCCAACACGACCATCTGCTCAGCTGCTTCTCCAAACCATAAAACGAGTGACGGTGGAGGATTAAAAACATGAATGCATCATGAGGAATCACATTTTTTAAGCTGGTGAAGATTCTCAGTCATCCAGGTCATAGTCATTCCAAAAAAAATAAAAACTTTGACTTTGTTTCCAAGTTTAAAGACGTTTCGCTTCCCATCCAGGAAGCTTTTTCAATTCAAAATGCCAGAAATAGCATTTACTTCAAGGCTTTAAACAGTAGCCCAACAAAGCCTCGTTTTTGTGTAGAATTTGCATGATTTATAAACAAGCTGTTTAGAGTAAGCTTCCTATATGAAAAGAGTAATTTAGCTGTTTTATATGTTTAGAAACGTACAGAATAGCGATCCAGTCTCTAGATAATTCCAGTAGAGGAACCTGTAAGCCTTAGAGAGGTACGCAGTTATTTCCAGGAAAATTAATCTTCCACTTGTGGGAATAAATCCTAAGTATCTGAAACGATTAGGTGATTCCAACCAGCTGATGGGGGTATTAAGTCTCAGCAAAGTGACCTAAAGTGTAACTTCTAAGCTAGAGGGAACCTGTAAACCTGTAATAAGATGTAATGAAGTACCTTAGAAGATAAAATAAACAACCTGTAAATATGATGTTTGAGCTTGGCCTATTTTTCCAGTGTAGTCCTGTTTCTCTGACTGTGACTAACAGGATGTTCTCTTTTCATCCTCTGATGTGGGGGCTCTTCCTGGATGTGTGTTCCCTGGACAGGGCCGCCTGTGGAGCTGGTTGACAAGTTCCTTTTGTATCTCTACTTATTTCTGCATCTGCTTCTGTCTCCTTGAACCCCAGTCGGCCTCAGCAGATGGCCGCTCACACCGAGTCTGGTTCTACTGGAGGTTTCTTCCTGTTAAAAGGGAGTTGTTCCTCTCCACTGTCGCTACAACAGGGTTCATACAGCATAAGGCAAGTTAAATTCAAGACTTTTTAAGACTTTTTAATGCCACTTGAAATAAAAATTTAAGACCAAATTCACAAGAAACACAAGAAAAACCTGCTTGCGACAACTTAACCCAAAGGTTTATTTTAACATAAACCACTGCACTAATGTTTCAAATTTTGAAAAGCTTCCCATACAGGAAGAAAGCTAAAAACACCCAAATGACAGATATATTTTAACAATTATTTAACTGAATTCACAAACTTTGTTTTAGCAGGGAACAAAACAAATCAGTTTTAAAGCCAAAACATAACCAGTGCTAAGTCTTTTTTGCAGCTATTTTTCTTTGTATGGTTTTCTTAGTATGTTTGATTTGGTGATAAGTGGAGGCGTTGCAGAGACAAGGGTGGAACTAAACTGAGAAATACCGGCTGTTTCTCTGTAACTCCATTTTGACGCTTTGTGTTTCGCGCTTCGCATGTGCGACTCCACTGCCTTAATTCCCATCGTTCCGAGCTTGAATGACTTCTTGCACTAAATCCACTGAGCCTCATGTATGTTCCCTGGTTTTAGCCATGGAGGGAACTCTTGGCTGGAGACAATTTTGGTTACATTTACACTTGATCATGTTTTCCAGGCAAAAAGTTAATGGTGCATCTCCCAAATGTCCCGGCAGCAACAACATTATTTCGCTATCGGGACGGAACCAATAATGACGAGCTGTTATTTTTTTTTAATAAATAAAAAAAAGGTCAATTTTAATGTTTTATTTAGATTTAAAAAAATAAATCATAATAAAAATAATCCTATTTATGATGTTTTAAAAATTAAGACCTACGAAAGACTGATTTAAGACATTTTAATAACAATTAAGGCCTTAGTTTTATTTTGAAGAATTCAATGCCTTTTGAGACTTTTTAAGGACCCGCAGGAACCCTGTACAAGCATGCTTAGTGGGAGGGATTGCATTTGAGTCAATGAGTCGATGCAATCAGCTTGTTTTCCTTAAAAACTTTGAATCAATTTGACTCTATGATCTGGTTGAATTGTAAAGTGCCTTGAGATGACGTGTTGTGAATTGGCGCTATAGAAATAAACTGAATTGAATTAAAATACAGAGCAGGAATCGGCTATAGGCTTTGATGGTTACTGTCTGCGTTGTCTGAGGCATGACTTGGAGAGCCCAGGGTTTCGTAATCCAACAGACTGTTGATTTGAGCGACGGTCGATGTGGAAGTGGACAGAAGGGCTGTGGGTGTGCTCTGGGAAAGGGAGCGAAGCCACTCGGAGGCACGCATGCATGCATTAAAAGTACGACTGGAGAAGTTTATAACCTTTTACATTTTGTTTCTGATTTTAAAAAAAGAAAAAGCTTTGCAGATTGGAAAATATTCAGCAGAATAAAACCTGCAATCAAAAAAAAACATCTACAGATCAACTCATGCTAATGCTGAATAATTCGATTTGACAGCACATCTTAATGTATTCTGCAGTGGTTAAACTGCTGCAGCTGATATATTAAGATCCCATAGGGTCCCATACTTATTTCTATTAGATTAACTGTAACTGGAAACTAAGAGGAACAGCCAGGGATGGTTTATATGCTGGAGAGGTTTGATGAAATGACGTTTCTACCTCTATGGGTGAAGATGATCTTAGTTTCCATTTAAAGATAAAATTCAGACCTATAAAAAAAGGAGCATTGTTCCTGTTTGAGTCAGACATGAAGCTCAGAGAGTTAAGTAACTCAAAGTGTGGTTATTATGAGCTTAGTTTTGCTGGTTAAACTGTGAAATCACTGCTTAATTATGGGGTGTAGAACCACAGTCAACAGCAACTTTAACACTTTACTTACAGTTATTCTAGAGAAGAGTAGATGTGAAGTAAATGAAATAACAGCAAATTATCTTTCTAATTAAAGGTTAGAGGAGTGGGAGCCATTAAAGACCAAGAAGTAGGTCCCTTGGTGATTTCTTCGAAGCAGGGCAGGCTGACAGATAATATCTCTGTTAGTTAAGGAGCGTTCAGGAAGGATGGCCTGCTGCTCGCAACACTGCAGAAAAAAACTCAGCCTAAACCTCTAATCCCTCATCTGATTATTCTTGCAAATGCTGACTGTGTATTCTTAGGATGGGATCGGGTTAGGAGACAGAAAAAATGAAGCTAAAAGAAAAAATCTGCAAAGAGAGGTGGCCAGAAACCAGAGATCAAGAAGGAAAATATCGATTTTAGAGGAAAAACAAACCGATATTGAAGATATTTATATCTAACATCTAGCTTCTGACTCAATGTTGGGTTTCTTTTCAACAAATACAAGAGAAAAACAAACTTTAATTACTGCATTAGTTTGTTACTGAACTGATCCAGTGCTGATTCCCTTTCATACAGAAGAGAGCAGACATTTAGGAAAAGCAAAGAGCAAATTGAACCACTCGCTCTTATTTCTGTCTGCAATTATGTAAATCCTCAAAGATTTCCTGCCAGCTTTGAAGGACGCGGACCTAAACTTCCAGTGGGATCTAATGAACTTCCAGCGTGACCATTAAACCCTCACTAGGGCTTCTCCATCCAAACAGCAGCTGCTTAATCCTTAAACCAAGAAGAAACTCAAATCAGCTGAAACCCTGTATTCTGGATCCAGAGAACTTCTTCTAAAACTGGTCTAAATCAAATAGTGATTAAGAAGCAATTCCCCAAACATCACTGATTCCTCACAGGCTCATCATTTTACTTTCTTTAGATAACCTTTGGGCTCCTAGCTGGCTTTTGTTCTGAAATATCACACAGAAAACAGTTGATATAAAGCAAGGATCCGCAGGATGAAGAGATAAATGTCTGAGTTACCTAGGCAATTAGATGGGCAGCTAAACAGATGGGTGGATAAACCCTGAAATAGACAAATAGTTGGGTGATTTTTTTTGGGCCGATGAATAAAAACATCAACATGAACAACAAAACGTTAAACAGGTGGAAAACTGATGAGTCTTGACAGGGCTCGACGTTAACCATCGCCCGATCTCCCGGGGCAAGTAGTTTTTATTGTCGGGAGAGTACAAATTTCATTGCATTTGCCTGCCGGGCAAAAAAAAAATTATTTATCACTCAAAATTACTTTAAAATCACCGACATTCGCTGAAAACGACCCAGAAGCGTTGCCGGCGCCATTTTTGCTGTTTTGTTCACATTCTCGCGTTATTTGAAAAAGCCGCGTGATTTTCCGGCAGATGCCGTGATTTATTAACCTGACTCCGCCAGATGGATTTGCTCCGCATATCCATCTGGAAACCTTCCGTTGAAGTAATTTTGGGCAGGGGCGAAAATACTGGTTAGCTGATTGGCCTATGTTGGTGATAGACGGGCCAAATAAACCAATCAGATCAACGAAGCATATGACGTACTAACAGAACGACGACGAAGAGGAGCCAATTGATAGATCAAACTCTTGCCGAAACCAGTCGGGAGAAGAGCAAAAACATCTTTTCCTCTGAGAAAAGCCTCCAGAGCAGTGTTTTGCTCTTCTTTCAGTGAAGAAATACTCCGTAATTCCGATAAAACTTGCTCGATAGCCACGCTAACGCCAGTTTCATCGGCTGAAGCCGCCATGTTCTTTAGACTGAACTGTCGCGCTTCTCGTTGCGTCACACCTCAACCCGCCTCAAAGCCAACGCTGATTGGACGTTCGTTTGGTGAACGGCTCCAAATTTTCTTTAACGGAGAGTCTCCAGACTGATTAGCGAGTGAAATCTTGAAAGCTCGCGAGATCAGGATGGTCTCACGAGGCTAGTGATTTATGTCCGGGAATTGGCGCGAATAACACACATTTTTTTCAACTTGGCAGGCTAAAAAACAACAACAAGGCAAAAAAATTTAAGTACAGTAACACACCCACCACCTATTTTACCCTCCACCCAGATTACCTTAGATTAAAAACTATCGGTCAGGGATTAGGAAAATTGGCATTCGATGTTTCATTGATATATATACAAAAATGAATATTAGGAACTATATTTATCAAACATTATACTGGGCAAGTAAAAATTGTTTCTGGGCAAATGAAATGTAAAAGTCACTTGCCCAAAGGGCAAGTGGTAAAAATCATTAATGTCAACCCCTGCTTTGGTTTTGTTTCATGTCTTATCAAAGGTTTTCTGATTCTTCATGAAATACTTAAAAAAAGAAGCTAAATAGTTTTAAGCCCAATCATGAACTTTTAATCTCCATTTTTTGACAGGTGTCCTTGGTGAAGATGTGATCAAAAAGATGTTTTGCATTACAAAATAAAATAAAGTTTTGTTTTTTATGGATCAGAATGGAAGCAACAGAAGTCACTTTAAGGATAAACTTTTAACCCAATAAAAGTTTG
The DNA here is from genome assembly GCF_016077235.1 of Cyprinodon tularosa. Lineage (NCBI taxonomy): Eukaryota > Metazoa > Chordata > Actinopteri > Cyprinodontiformes > Cyprinodontidae > Cyprinodon > Cyprinodon tularosa. The sequence continues at coordinate 755,942 of NW_024039050.1, read as the reverse complement.
CCTTTTTCCCCCCACCAACAGAGACTCCACATTTGGCCGCTGAACAGAAAACACATCCTTACTGTTTAATTGGCCTCTTCTTCCCAGTCTGTTAGACACATTTAAACAGGAAGCAATGAGCTCCATTTTTCTTCATTTAAAAATCTTGGACCGGAGCTTAATGTGCTGCTTAAACAGGCCGATACTTTTTAATTGTACCAGCAGTCAGACTGAAGGGCAATGACCCGACTCCTGAGACCCCTTCATCAATCTGGGAGGAAAAAGTTCAGGAAAAAAGCTTTTCTTCCCCACGTTCAGCTGCTCAGCAGGTTTATGAAAAAGAAATATTTCAATTATTCCTTTCACCTCTTTTAACAAGTGAAGATTCTGCAAAGCAGGTAAAACCTAAGCTTCAGAAAAATAGATGATCTTATTGAACATCTGGCTGCATACGGCTAAAAAAAAACTACAGTAAGATTTATCTACAAATGATGGGAGGGAGGAACAAACCAATACTTTGGCACAGGATAACAGATCTTTGATAAGCATCAAAGAGTAAGAAAAACTTTCATGTAGTTCATCCAAACATTCATGGTTACATCAGGGACAGAAGAGCAAATCAAACTAGAACATTTCGGAGGAACATGAAAGGCCAGCGAGAAAAGCTCAAACTACGGAATAAAAATGGGTCAAGAAGTAAAACTCTACATGGAGGCAGCCATGATGGAGTAAGATAAATTTGTCCATCTACCGGTCTCCATGGTGATCATCTCCCTCCTCCTCCATTTTCCTAATGTCAACTTTGGTTAATGCGAAAAGTACTCATTAAGATAAGATGCTGTAGGATGTATGAAGGCAGCCATGTTGGATTAAGGAAAACCCTTTTTAAATAGAAGTTCTCTGACTTTAAGGACAATGTGGTCTGATAAAGAGTACATTTATAGGCCAGAATGACTTGAAATTTAAATATAAAAATTTAAGTTTCCACTGCTCTATAGAACACAGCGCTGGCTGCCCCTCTCCCACCTGTTACTGCATACCACTTTTATACTTTTCTACACTTAAAATAAAGTATAAATCCAGCTGTTTGGAAATACAGTATCTCATTTAATCAGTCATGGGATCAAAAATACAGGAACATATAAGCGAAGCTTCCAAGGTGCCTGGACAGATTTATTTTTTTGGATTTTATTACACATATTTTGTTATGTTTAATTCAAGAATAAACTTTGTCCGTGTTTGTTTGTTTGTATAAAATTTTAAAAGACCTTGAGAAAGGTCTTTTTTTTCTTTTCTTCAAGCTTTCTTTTAAACCAAACAGAGGAAACTGATACACTTTGGTGTTTTCTATATTATTGACTTCAAATAAACAAAAAAGGAAAAGAAAAACATCATTCTGAATGCCCTGCTACTTCAAGCTGGTCTTTATTTTGATGTTTTTTTTTATTCCTTGGTGCTAAAATCTCACCAACAAATCTACTGTTTTCCCTTCAAGCTGTTCTGCTTTTGTTGTTAACTGCATACGTTTCCATATTTCCATAAAAAACAAGCTTATCAAAGATTCTTTTCAATTTGTAGGAAGGACAAACACTGATAAGAATCAGTGCTGCTACTAATTACTCTCCTATTTCAGAGAAATACACAACAACATGAATATCATGATAAGGTTTGTAATAATTCATGGAAATAATCAACATTTTTTACCGTTATTTATGGACATAAAACTAAAATTTCTGAAAATTTGAAGAATATTTTCAAGAACAGTTTATTTCCCTGTAAGATGGGGAAATATAGCTCTTATTAACAAGGTGATTTTACTTTATAAGGATCAGAATGAGAAAATAGAAATTAGAATGATAAAGTTTAAAATCCTGACTAATCATCAGCTTTAGAAGAAAATCATCATAAAATGTGTGGTCACATTTTTACCCATCAGAAGGAAATGTAGTTTAAGACTTAAGAAAAAAGATTACTATTATAGAAGACAATAAAAGGAGAAGTGGATCTGCTTTAATCTACAGTGTAAACGCTCAGAGCAGCAGCTGGGCTCCAGTCTCACCGCTGACCCTGGCTGTGGCTCGCCACCACCTGCTAATCACGGTGTAGAAAGCGACAAAGAGGCGGTGGTGTGGTTAAAATGATATGTTCAGAAGGCGAACCTCAGCCTGTCCTGTAGAGACGCTTATTTTACTTCAGTTTGAAATCAGGAGAGAGACGCAGCCCTGGTAGGGAGACCCTGCCAGGCCTGATATCTCATAAAACCGCACTGATGGAGGTGACAGGGGCGGCCGTATCTTTCACACATAAACCTCTAAAGAAGAAAAAAAAAAAAACCCGTTTGAGGAGTTTGTTTTTTTGGTACTAGACTTCATTTTATTTATTTTTTTGTGCTTCATTTCAAAAAGGGAATTTAGAAGAAAACCGCCTAATGACATAACTGCTTATAAATCACTTTAACCAAATAAAATCTAACAGTAAGGTCAGGTCAAATTTTTTTTTTTTTATGTTATTTATTATTAGGATTGTCGGGCACTGTTTAGAATTTTCCCAAGCAAAAAAAAAATGTAACTTTCCGGCTTGAAATGCAGGGAAAGGAATGTTAGAAGGAGAAGATGGACGGATAGATGCAATAAGACTCTAAACTCTCCTTTTCCCTTCAGCCCTTAGACTTAGACAGTTTATATTGTCACTTTGTATACTCAGAGTGTATACAACAAGACATTTTGTTTAGTACGGCTTTCAGACAGTAAATGAAGATTTCCATTCCTTAAAGTGCAGCAGTGATCTACGGAAGAGGATTAGGGCCACTGAAAAAAAAAACTTAACTGATTTTAAATTTTATTTCAGTTTAGTATGGGAAAATTCTGACTTTAATCTCAGAATTCTGACAGCTAACAAACATGTTAGCATCAAGCCATAGCCATGTCTTTTTTAGAGACTAGCTCTCTTGTTTTAATGACCTTCTGCTCCTTTATTAATGAGGGGACCCCTCGGGCACGTAAAAAGTTGCCTAATTCTGTCATTTTCCACCAAAGTGTCACTGGCCCTCTCAAACAACTTACATCTTTGTCAGTGAAGCTCAGTGCTCCCACATCTCTTCTTTCATGGTGCCCATCTACATTAAAATCCAAAGTTCTGAGATTAAAGTCAGAATTCTGAGAAAAAAGTCAGAATTCTGAGAAAAAAGTCAGAATTCTGAGATTAAAGTCAAAATTCTGAGAAAAAAGTCAGAATTCTGAGATTAAAGTCAGAATTCTGAGATTAAAGTCAGAATTCTGAGATTAAAGTCAGAATTCTGAGATTAAAGCCAGAATTCTGAGATTAAAGTCAGAATTCTGAGATTAAAGCCAGAATTCTGAGATTAAAGCCAGAATTCTGAGATTAAAGTCAGAATTCTGAGATTAAAGTCAGAATTTTGAGATAAAAGTCAGAATTCTGAGATTAAAGTCAGAATTCTGAGATTAAAGTCAGAATTCTGAGAAAAAAGTCAGAATTCTGAGGTTAAAGTCAGAATTCTGAGAAAAAAAGTCAGAATTCTGAGAAAAAAAGTCAGAATTCTGAGATCAAAGTCAAAATTCTCAGATCAAAGTCAGAATTCTAAGAAAAAAGTCAGAATTCTGACTTTTTTCCCATACTAAATTGAAATAAAATTTAAAAATTAGTTAACTTTTTTTTTTTTTTTTCCAGTGGCCCTAATCCTCTTCCGTAGTGATCAAATGTAAACTATTTGGGAGAAAAAAATGGTGCAAAAAATGCACTGATATGGAAGTTCAGAGAATTGATTTATGTAGTTCAAATACGCAGTATTTTTTGTTTAGTGTTATCAGTTTGATGCAGTGTCAGATCAACAGTTCAGCTGTCTGATGGCAGTGGGAAAGAAACTTTTGCAGAATCTGCTGGACCTGCATCAGATGTGAAATGCTTATTCTGGGTTTATTTGTTTAAATTTAAAAGCAAGTAAACATAAACTGAAGATGAGTCAGATTAATGGAAACACAACATATGAACCTCGACTCAAAATGTTTCACCGTTTCTGTTTAGTGTTTTCATTTCCATTGTTGTCATACGAGCTCCTTCTTGTATTTTTCTAAAATAAAGCATTTCTGGGCTCCAGACATAAATTGATCCTTCAAAATCTCTGTTGGATTTTGTAACACTGAAGAAAAAAAAAAGAAAGAGTTTAAAAAGTGAACGGTCTGAGACATCGTTAGATCACCAGGACCATTTTTCTACAAGGTAAAGATATGAGATGTGACTGATTAATTTATGATTCTCCGACATTATGAGTTTTTTTTTTTCTGTGAAACCAAAAGGTTTGGATGCCAGGCGTATAAGAACAGAATCTGCATTTGAGGCAGAACTGGGGTGTGGGGGGTGTGCGGGTTTTCCTTACCCTGCTGCTGGGCGTTGAATAGAGACGGATCAACATTAGGAACGGCTGGGGCTGCAGGCATCGGTTTAACAGCTTCTCCTGAACAAAAGCAGGGAAAGAAGAAACAGTCAAAAGCCTAAAGTAAAAAAAACGCTATTTAGAAATAATAATAAATTAGATTTACAACAGAAGATGTCTTTTCAATCATTTATGAAAAAAAAGCGGCAGCAATAAATGAGAGGTTGTCAGTGCTAAAGTCTGTTACTAGAGAAATAATTTGTTTTTCTCTCTCCAAACACAAATCACTAGAGCAGGAGTAACAATTTAAACACAGGTCCGAATTAAGAAAATCATCAAACAGGTCCGGAGACATTTTTTATTATAACCTGTTACTTTAAACAGAATTTAACACTGAAATAAAATTAGGTGTTTATGCATTCATGTTATACATTGACTTTTTGCATAAATAAATAAATATAAAAAAATTGAAAAGTTTTTCCATTTTAAAATCAAGTGTTTTTTGAGGTAGAGAACAACAACTTTTCAGTTTGGTATATAAACAATTTTATAAAACACCTGAACTGACCACTTTTTTTCCCCGTCTTAATGAGAGCAGTGGGCTTTAGGCTTTAAACCTGGGTTTGAATGGAGACTAAGCCATTCTCAAGCACATATCAAGGTGCGTTCACTGGACAGCGTTCATCGCCCCTTACTTACAATAATGTAAAGTAGTCAGAGTCAAAACAAATTACTGACCCTTTGGTCTAACAGTAACATGTTATGAATAAACCTTGAGAAAGAATCTGGCTTGTTATGGGAATACGTATGGCTTGTCTACAAACACCCCTCACTCAGGCATTGTGTGCCCTTGCAGGTGAAACACAGCGAGTAAAAAACGTAAATAGCATAAATCAATATATGGGAAGAGAAATCAAAAATTTCCAACCTTTCAACACAGTTTCTTTCATGATGGACTCTACTGTTTTAAAAAAAAAACTCCTGTAGAAGTTAGAGTATCAACTTAAGTGTTTTACTGAAGTAAAAGTAAAATTTTTAAAACTACTTAAAGTATAAAAGTAAAACTAATGCAGGAAAAATGTTAAGGACTGAAGCTTTCCAGCACCACCCTATTAACCTCTTACACCCTAAGGGGGTATAAATAAATTTCTGCCTGACAAAAACACACATAAGTAAATAACTTATAGCCTCACAGCTATTAGATTTAAGAAGAAACTTTTGGTACGTCTGTAAAGGTAAGATGTCATAGAATGGTTTTCTGGTGTCAGCACCATTGTAGCTTTGACCCTGCCTGAACTATTAGGGACAAAATACAAAATATTTTGCATTTTTTGAACATCGGCAAAATTTTCTTTGAAATAAACATTGCAAAACACTACCAAAATATTATTTATAGCACAAAAAAGTAGTACAGACTTTTAAATCTAAATGTTGTGTAAAAATATACCAAATTTGGACTCAATCAGATGAATCATATTTATTTTAGAATGGTATTAGTGAGAAATTTCTTAGGCGGAGAGGCCATTTTGGCACATTTATCCATAAATGTCACCAAACTGTGCCAAATGTGTTTTTTACATCAATACTGGGGGTTTGTTAAAATTACAAGGTCACGTAGAAGCTGGACCCACCGGTGGGTCCGTAGGGTTCTAGGGGTTAAAGGAACTTTTTTTTTTATTTTATTTTTTTTATTAGGTTTTAGCATCAAAATACAAAATGTGCAAAAATATATGAACAAGATATGTAGACTTTTTTTCTATAACAGAACCGAACATAGGTCGTACAGTACACATGGATAAGCCTTCCCAAATAAAATCCAGAGGAACAAGATTAATAGTGAGAGGAAAAAAAAAAGGGTGGTGGGGGGGAGGATTTAAGAAAAAAGTGCATCAATGGGTAATAATGACAGAATAAATAATTTGATAGGTCAGGCAAAAGCAAAATTTAGTTGGGCACCATACGGGACGGCAATGTCTGAATAAAATCAAAAAACGGTTGCCAAATCTTTAAAAATGTAGTTGTGGAACCTCGTAGGGTAAATTTAATCTTATCAAGTTTACTAAAGTGTAAAGCATCTTTAATCCAGATTTCAAATGAGGGAGGTAAAGCTGATTTCCAGCACAGCAATATTCTACGCCTCGCCAACAAAGTGAGAAATGAAATCAGATCAGCCTAAAGTCTTGACAAAGAAACCGTCTCAGAAAGTACACCAAACAATGCAGTTAGGGGATCAGGCTGGATGGACATATGAGCTACTTCAGACAAGGCTGCAAAAATGTTTGTCCAATATCGCTTTAGTGATGGGCATGACCAAAACATATGGATCAGTGAGGCAGGTGTTTGATGGCAACGATCGCACTCCGGGCTAACGTTTGGGTATATTTTAGAAAGCCTGGCCTTAGTCCAGTGAGTGCGATGCAGGACCCTACACTGAATTTGTCCATGTCTGGCACACAGTGACGAACCATGTACACGCTAAAGAATTCTATCCCACAAGTCATCTGGAAACAGAAAACCCAAGTCCTCTTCCCATGCCGTAAAGGAACATTTTCTACAGTTCTGGATGATAACTTCCTAAGACTTAAATTTCTAAGTTGTATAACTAATAAGGGTGTGCAAAATAATCGTCATGACGATGCATCGCGATTCTAATTTTAATAGATTCTTGAAGGCAAGAATCAATTATAAAAAAAAATAAATAAAAAAAAGAACAAATAAAATACATGAATGGTTGCCGCACATCAGCCAAATCAAGTGGAATACAACTTCCAGTCCAGCAGATGTCGCTGCGGTTGTCTTGACGCCTGCTGCCTTGTGTCACCAGTGAGGCCATGTAAACGGCACTGATTATCCTTATTTTGTTATTTTAAGTTTGATGAATCCTAAGATCTTTTTGTCAGTGTGTCCACACCAGTAATAGCAATATTTCTGTCCAGTATTTGTTTCCATGGCAACACCACCAAAAGTCGTCTCAATAAATACAGCTATGTATGAATTCAGTTGCTTTCATGTTATGTATCAATTGAAGACACTATCCAGATCACACCCAGCCAGTCAGCCACTGGTAAGGGCTGTATCTTTTTCTTGAAAATATATCGCAATGCATCACGATGCATCGCAATATTTCAAGTATCGTGATGCATCGTGATAGAATCGCATCGTTGCATGTGAATCGTGATTCCAATCGAATCATGACTTCTTTGCCAATACCCACCCCTAATAACTAATGATAAGGGTTACAAAAAATAACTGAATCATCTTGGAAGAAAAAAAAAAACATTTATTATGGTACGTGGCAAACAACAAGTTGGGGCAGCACCAATTCTAACCACAAAGAAATTGTTTGGATGAAACAAATTATTTTGATAATTTAGAGGCCATAATGAAACGTAAATGAAACAAAACTAACGAGTCTATTTGTAAAATGTAGAGTAGAAGAAAAAAGTTAACATATTTACTTAAGTAAGGTAATGAACTTTGTTACTTGACACCTCTGCTTGAAGGTCAACTCTGAGATCCTTCCAGCTTGGCATTGTGCTACCCCCCCATGCAAACATTAAGTGGAAAAACAACAAATATTTCCAAAAACCTACGGACTCTTGTTCTGGTGATGTATTTTCTAAATGAATGCCTGAGCAGACACCCTGTCCTTCTGGAGGCTCTCAGGGAATACATTACAGTTATTCACCATCAGTCACATTTTCAGAGGAAAAACACCTCGTCTATCAGCACTTAGTTTGATTGGACGAGCTCTACATTCAACTTCTGACACTCCTTAATCTTAATCAACCCTTTTTACCGCAGACATGTTTGAAGAAGTGCCAGTCGGACGATAACTCAACAAAGTGAGAGTGTTTGCACTTCTTCTGCCAGCTCGCGCTGCAGAAATGCCTTCTCTGCTATCAACTTATGCTGAATGGGAAGAAAAACAAACATCCTGCCTTTTATCAAAACAGTCCTTCAATAATCCCCCTCTTTGTCTTTGGCTGTAAATAACACCTCAGATATCTTCAAAGTTGAGATGAAGCAATATTTAACACCTGAACTTAACACCAAATTCAGTCATGAAATCAGAAGATTCTTTAATAAAAAATCTTCACGCACTAGAATGATTTAAAAAAAAAATGGAAGAAACTGAGCAAAACATTAAATACAAATCAGGGGTAAAAGGAACCGTTCTCAGCGGATGATCAAGATCTGAAAGAGTGAAAACAGACAGCAGTACCTCACTGAAGTAACCCGAGATTAGAGCCTTGGGGGATACCTAAAGATCACATGGTATGGAGAACACAGAGTGAGTCGCAAGAACGTGACTCCAGTTAGTTTGAGGGGGATTGAAGATGGACTGAATTCGTTTTTATTTGTTTCTTTTCAGGGGAATCAGTAGCCCCATTTACACTACCCTCTGAAAACCGATCTGTGCCGAGTTCGGACCAAGCTTGGATCGGTTAACCATGCCAACTCGGTTCCTTATGACTGTTTACACACCACGCTAGGACGATTCCTTCGCCTCCAATGTGCGATCTACAGAACAACTGCTGTCTAGCGGTAAACAAGTAGATCGCCATGATGGTGCCTGTAACATTCAGGTAGTTTGGTTTTGGTTATATTTGTGACATTTTTGTTGTTTGTGGAGAGTCAGGCGAAGAAGGCAGCTTTTCGGCTTTTGGAAAGTGGATATGACAAACGATAGTCTAATCAGGGCTTATAGCAGTTGTGTACGACCAAAAGAGGGCACTGGGTTGCCGCCCCACCCACCCAATGACCCCGATTAAAACAGAAAAGATGGAAGACAAACATTAGATTAAATTAAAATGTAAAATATTTCAAAATATATGAATATATATTTTTTAGATCTGAAAGATAAATATTTAATCTTTAATGACTGGTAAAGCGCCATTCCATTTTTGGCCAGATTGGTGGTGTATTTCCGTCCTAGGGCGCCAAAATCATAGACTCGTTAAAAATCGTACATGCGCAGTAGCTCCTCTGCAATAAAAAAGGTATAGAAGAGCTCGGGGCGCCGGAGAGCGTATTTGCTCACTACCTCCCTCCACAGCGCAAACTTTTTGAGGCTGATTGACAGGGCGAGTCGCAGGAGAGACACGTTTTTATTGGGTGGGGGAATGGAAACCATCCTTTTCCAGGACCCGGTTTAGCTACAAGGCTTGGCTAACTGCATGTAGCGAGGCTAACACTTTATTCTGCTTTCCCTGCCTCCTTTTTAAACGTGGGGATCTGACCCAGTATGAATAAAGACAGCTAGGACTGATTTAAAGCACTTCTTAGAAAAGGCAAAAAAAGCATGAAAAATCCGGGATTCACATGGAAAATAATATAATATAGTCTACTCTTTCTAGGCGTCTCCTAACTTGGATAGTAGCTCTTAAATAAATACATTCTCAGAATAGTTTTTATATATGAAAATAATATAAAGCTGACTAAGAGCTTCTCCGTTATTAAACTTGTACATTATTTTTTTAGGTTAATGAAAGAATATAGGACTATTTGCCTACACAAAGCCTCAGAAGGGCAAGATATATGTACAAACATAAACCTGTAAATGAAATGATGTTTTGTTTTTATGAAGTATTTTTATAATGTTTGTTGTTGTTGGCATTCATATACGTATACCGGTGTGATATGCGTTTTATTGGTTTTTGGTATACGTCTATTTTGATTTTATAGCCCTCCCTGGAGAAAACTAGCCTGACGTAGTCCGACTCAATTCTAGTCAGAATATGAGTCTGATGCTGCTCCATAGAGCTGTGATTATGGGGCGTGTTTCGAACGAACCAGGAAAAAAAATGCCTCTGCACTCAATTGGATAGACCTACAACCAATAAGAGCAACGGAGTGCGTGACGTATGTTAAGCCAGGCATAGTTGTTGTCCACAAAAATCAAAGCGTGCAGTTTCACGCCTAGAATAAGAAGATGAGACTTGATCGCGTTTCTCTGTTCCTCTTTTAAAATTAATTTGCTGTCGATATCTTCTAGAACAGACCTAATAGCAGAATCTACTCACCCAAACTCTCCAGCGGCAGCCATTGTTGTTGTCACCCAAGCGCGCTTTGGTCACGTGGTTGATTACGTTACTCTTGATCATCTGTCCATCATCGTATAAAGCCCGCCCTGACAATTTGATTGGATCGCCTGACAGTGGGCGATCATACTCGCGCTACTATGGAGCAGAGCCAGACCGAACTTCCCCGAACTCAAACCTTGTGGGCGGGACTAAGTTCGGATTGGCACCCAGGCAAGGAGAAAACTCCACCGGCCGCCACAGACGCAGGAAACAACAGACTATGAGGTTCATCACAGAATCATCACTGGAAATCATGTGGCACGGTAGGGAAGCTGGTATTTTTAGAAATGTCTGAAGTTTCATGATTATGGAGGCTGACTGTAAGGAGATGTCGCGGCCTACTCATGCGTTCTTTGTTATCTGAGAACTGAGCCAGAACTGAACCGCGCCGAGCCCTACTGATGAACTAGTACCATGCTAGCGTGGTTCGGTTATGTCTGGCGCGGTCCGGCTCAGTTTTACATGCCATTTACACTCAACAGTTATTTCGGTTACCATGTTCGGACCGACCAGGCACTGTTTCAAAATGGTAGAGGAGATGGGGCTATAGTGGCAGGCGTTCAGTTTTTTTTGCAATCAGCTGGTTAAAGGTCTACCGGAGAGATTAGTGCGTGACGATTAGGAGGGAAGGCTTATGCACTGCAAAAAAATGTAATCTACATAAGTCATTTTGTCTTAAAATAATTGCATTTTTTTCTTGAATTGAGGAGGAAAATTAGACATTTTGCCAATGGAACGAGACAATTTACATTTAAAATAAGAAAAAAACAATTGCGTTGTCTTTTTTCCAGTGAATATATCTAATTATCTTATACTAAGAGTGAAAATACTCATCCCATTGGCAAACTATCATATTTACCTGCTCAAAATAAGGGTAAATGCACTTAATCTAAGATATTTTTACTTATTTCTAGATCATTTTTCCAATGTGGAGTTGTGCTCACTGGGTGAGCAGGTCTTCAGGCCGCATCGTTTAGGTGTTTTATGGAGGGATGGGGCATTTAAGCTTAAAAAAAATACAAATCATCAACACCAAATAACTCAAAGCAGTCAAGCTCTTAAATTAATGTTTAAACCAGTCAGCAGGAGTAAAGTCAACCAAGTTTATCAATCAGGAACTTCTCCTTCCTTTGGATTCTCACATATAGAATATTCAGTATTTAGTGATTCCCCAGCGTTAAAGTAAATGACTTCTTAGAGATGTGATCTGTTATATTTGGATAAAAAATCTGATGACTATAAGTCAGTTAAAGGTCTTTAAAAACAAAAAGTGATTCATTCTGACTGTTATGGTGAGTAGTGACCTAGTGGTTAGGGTTTAGGGCTTGGAATCCTCAGGTTCTGAGTTCGATCCCCACTTCCACAGACTGCCACCTCTGAGCAAAGACCCTTAACCCCACAATGGCAGCCCACTGCTCCCCAAGAGCAGTGGGCAGAGGTACATTTCTCCTATATGAGATCAATAAATTTCAATTATTGTTATTATTAAATAACAATAATTACTTTGCAATTCTTCATAAACTTCTCTAAATTTACTGCAGTCAGTAAGAAACTTGTTTGCTTCTTGCTTTAATTTATTACTAAATATTCCTTCCTATGCTTAAATTAAACATTAAACTATTTCCAGTTCACACCAGTAAACTTCCAATCACAGATCACAGCTGAGAAAACAGGAGGCAGATTCAATGTGGCGTATAATGTGAAATAAACAACCCAGGATTGAGTGATTAACTGCTGATCTTCAGGATGTTTCCTTAGTTTCAGTTTGAACTCTTTAAACAGGGTTATGGAGCGACTGGAGGATGAAGAACGCCATTGGCTGGCCTTTGGGTCGTACCTGAAGGGGCAGGCAGCTCTGCTGGAGTGTTGGCCGGTGCGTGGGCCCCCGGTGGGATCTGGATGTTGTTGTAATTTGAGGCAGGTTGGCCCCCTGGAGCCGATCCAGGATCCTGAGAGAAGCCGATTCCTGGGGCTGGACCTTGATTTGAATTCTGGTCCTGAGAGGGAAGATCTGCCCTGAAGGAGCCTCCGTGTGAGAAGCTCTGTCCTGAGAAACCTTCGGCTCCAAACTCATCTGAAATGCAGGAAGAAAACACAAGAAACTGTTTCAACTTGTTTCATAATTCAAATAAAGTTTGTGAAACTTTTAATATCGATCTGCTTCGACTTTCCACTGGTCAGGAGTGCTTCTTTTACATTTCAGAAGGACTGGCTCTGCCTTTTAAAGCAGCGGGAACTGAGCACTGAATCCATAGGACTCAGTTAAAGCGGGTTAATTAACCTCCGGAGAGCAGTATGCTGTGTTTAACACACATTCTGGCTCCCACTCCCTCCACCACATAGATATACCAGCGGTGGTTACAGAAACACCATTGTCTCCCCGCAGCTCCGCTCTGACTTTCCATTGGCTGGAAAGGGGACGTGTTGAGCAAGAGGAAAGGAATGGATGGAGGGTGGAGGTAGGGGGACTGAAGAAAGGAAACAACTTCCACCACTGAGCTGCAGAAACAGAACTGATGTCATTGGTTCTGGTTACCACAGGAACATTTGGATTCCAGCAGCGTCTTGCATTTCCTGCAGAATCCGTCCGCATGTTTCCTACTGGTCCTCCAGAAGAAAAACTTAATGAAGTTATTTTAAGTAAGCCCTCATCGTAAGGAGAGAAGCATGGGAACTTATATACAACGTTCAACCACTTCCATAAACAAACGGGGGAAAAGATTCAAATTTCAAAACTAAGTGATGAAATTAAATATCATGGATGGATGGATGGATGGATGGATGGATGGATGGATGGATGGATGGATGGATGGATGGATGGATGGATGGATGGATGGATGGATGGATGGATGGATGGATGGATGGATGGATGGATGGTTCTGCTGATATGCTGATTATGCTAATATTTGGTTAAACACCGTTGTGTTTATAATGAATTTTGAAAAGGACGTCTTGTTTTCATATCCCCTCTAAATGTGACAGAAATATATATATATATATATATTAGGGATGGAACGGTTTATGAAAACCGTCCGAACCGTTCGGTTCGACTGTCTCTGTTCGATTCGCGTGTGTTGCGTTCGGTTCATGCGCCGCTCCTTTTTCTCATAGGCGAAGCGTTTACACTCCAGTGCAGAAGGTGGCGGTACTGTGACCAAAGCCAACCACCAGTAGTAAACAAGAAGAAGAAGAAGCGAAGCAGCGTAGCCGGGTGTAGCAGAAAAAAATCAGTTGTTGTGGAGAATTGTGTGGGTATGGCGAGTGGAAAAGAACAGGAGTTGGAAGACGCGCCAGCAGCACTTTATAGGTCTGCTGTATGGGACCACTTTGCATTTAGAGTGACCTACGATGATGGCGGAAAGAAAGTTGTGGATAAAAGCACAACAGTGTGCAAGCATTGTGCAACACGTTTTGTTTATGCTAACAGCAACACGACCAACATGTCATGCTAACCCCGAAATCCCACATACTCCGTCAGCGCTCTGCTCCGCCCCAGACCGCCTGCATAAAGCAAAGCCTACAGCCTCCACTGTGGCTCCCATATGCTCCGCTCTGAGTTCCTTGGAGATCGTAGAGAGCATGCGCCAGATGATTAAATTCAAAGCAGCAAAACATGCGGAAATGATCCATGGTTTCCACGGATCATTAAAAATAATTACAATTCATTAATTTTTTTGTATTTTTTCATTAATTTTATTAATTTTTATGGGATTTCGGTGTAAGAATCAACACATACCGAACCGAACCAAAAACCGAACCAAAAACCGTGACCACAAAACCATGAACCGAACCGAACCGTGGATTTTGTGAACCGTTCCACCGCTAAAATATATATATATTCTGAGATTAAAGTTAGAATTCTGACTTTTTTCCCCATACTAAACTGAAATAAAATTTAAAAATCAGTTAACTTTTTTTTTTTTTTTTTCCAGTGGCCATAATCCTCTTCCGTACTTTTCAGAGAGGAAAGGTTGAATATAATCTGACAAAGCCCAGGCAGATAATAAAAATTAGTGGAAATTAGCTGTCACCATTTTCAGAAAGGCACCTCTGCACTCCTAGAAAAGAAGAGTCAAGTTTTTATTGTGAAACAGCAACACCAACGTGTTTTCTCTGAGCTTATGGTTCTACAAGTTGATGTCATCGTTATCAGGCCATGTTTTGGGGTCACGCACACCCAAATGTATGTGGAGTGAGTGGGTGGGGTCAGCAGATGGACTTTATTCAAGGAGGAATTTGTCAACGTAATTTCGTTGACTTAAGAAGCATGTTTAACGTTTCCCCTTTCAGGGAGGGAAACATTTTTCGGTCCAAAGGTGCTCATGTCAAAACAGACGTCTTGTCCTATTCCTAAGAGGCTTTTATAGAACATCAAACTATCAGAATGTAATCTGAAAGCAATTCCAGATGTTGCGTAGTCCCATGGGTGGAGGTAAAAGCTAACCATGTGGTTAAAGTTATCAGGGTTTGGAGTGATTTAATGACTTCCCAGTCACAATGAAAACACAACAGACCAATTTGTTCACACTTTACCATCCCAGAAGGTTCAGACCACGTTAACTGTTCTGCTCCATCTATGTCTCTAAGGTACTAAAACAGTCCACCATTCATGCTGATACAAGGTTTCTGTGATACACTCACAAAACCGTTTTAGGGTTTAAAAAAAAAAATCCAAGTCTGTTCCGTTAACGTTTCCTCACCATCATATTCCTCCGATTATCACCAGGGCGAGTCGAAACACTGATGAACACATCAATTGTGTAAAGGTGTGAGGGAATTAAACGATTGCTGTAAAGATTTAAAAACTGTTGTGACACCGTACGAAATGGTGCGAGGCGGATAGATCTGTTGCAGGACAGAGTTAGGAGGGAACATGTTTTCAGGGATCGAAAACATTACCTGGCCCATGATGATGACTGGTTTATAAATCGATTTAGAGTCCCTATAGCATTTCTCTTGCATCTATGAGCTGAGCTGGGTCCAGTATAGGAGAGAGAGAGTGCCCCGCTGGACCTACACCATCCCTGTTTACAGGTGTTAAACAAAAGGAGTTCAATGCCAACAACTCCAAAGTAGAAATACAGGGATACATGTTAGCTTGGTGTACGGTTCCAACAAAACACAGCTAAATATGGATAATCAGCATGCCGTGGTCAGATTAAAATTATAGGTATGAATTATATATTTAACATTGATAAACATCTATTTATAATAAGATAATGTAGCTGAAATGCATAATTTTTTTTTTGTCCAAATCAAATCTAGTAGAAACCACAGATTAGGGATGTCCTGATCTGATATTGATATTCTAAACTGTGTCACGATTTGTTTGGAGGTTTTTGTGAGGACCCAAATGCAGAGGTTGACAGGCAGAGGTGAGTTCTTAAAAGGTTTAATGAAAGAACAGGCAGCAAAAGGAATCCAAAAATCCAACTTAAAAATGTTAAACAAAAACAGGTATCCAAAAATCCAACATAAAAATCAAACACAAACCAGAACCATGGAGACATCAGGGGAAAACCATCAAGGAGCCAGGGTAAGAAAAAGTAAGATGAGGAACCAGCAAAGAGGGACTGCAGAGGGAGTGTATTTATGGCTGGCTGAACGAAGGTAGAGCTAACGAGCTGATAAGGAGCAGGTGTGACTAGAGCTGATGAGGGAGCCAAGGGAAAAGAACACAAGGGGGCAACAGAGGACAGACAGAAAAACCAAACCAACTTAAATGAATCCAGACACCAATAAAGCTAGAAAACAAGGAAAAACCTGGCTAAACCTGAAACTGAAAACTTAGAGAAAAACAACAGAACCAAGATCGTTACCAACTGGTCTGACATCGGCCAAAAAATGTATATCAGAATATACCAGCCTCCTCCTAAAATCTCCAAAATGGTGAAGGTGACACTCAGCTTCCTCCTGTTCCTGAGTGAAGTTTATTTAACCCATTCATCTATAATAAAAGCATCAGTTCTTCTCATACATGTTGACAATTGTTCTCTTATTGAGTAACATTACTTAATCAAGTCTTTAACAACATTTGACTCATATGATATAAAAGTATCTATGGTTAGTGCTGATCACTATTAAATCAATATTGGTTAATACTCTTAGCTGATGTATTGGAAACTCAAAACAGGCTTAATAGTGTAAGGCAACCAGACTTTTGTTTGTTTTTTGTTTCTTGCTTACCAAACAGGACCGTATAACATTTTATGAAATTAGAAACTTAACCGACATTAGGCGATGTGTAGGTATGAACGACCATGTTATGCATTTAACGTAAATAATGTCAGGACTCATGTTTTTGTGTTTGTGTTTATCGCCTGGTTCTGGTCCGTCTCCTCACACACCTGCTTATGGTTTCCTCGTTAACCGAGTGTTTTTAAGCTTCTAAATGCCACTACTTTGACGCCGGAGTGTTTGCCAGTTTATGGTACTCTAGCCAAGCTGAGTTTGCTGAGTCAAGCTGAGCCTTTGATCAACCTGAGTTTAACTTTGTTTTTGTCTTTGCCTCTGGGCAGGAAGTTATCCTGCAAACTGGATTTCTCGGACCTTCTCTCCCTGGAAGGATCAACTGAGCTTCAAACTGAGTTGGGGTTCAAACAGGAGGTTTGGATCCACTTTCCCCAAGAGATCGTTTGAGCTTCTCACTGAGAAAGGGATTATTCTCCACTACGACCGGTTCAAGTACCGCAGGAAATCTGAGTGGCAGTCATTATCTCCGTTCACCAACTATCAACTGCATTCCTGGTAAACCCTGTTCCGCCCTCCACCGAATCAGACAAACACTGGAACCATGGCACACAGACAGGAGTCAAGGATTCATCAACTTCTCTGGAAACGTGAGTCGGCAACCAAATCCTCTTCACCAAGTTCACGGGTCAAATTCCCCACTGATCCTGAACTAACCGCTGTGTCTTCCCCTCACTTTACAGTTCTGGTTGAGCAGTGTTCAGAGCAACACTTCTCCCTCTGTTTTACTTCTTCAATAGGACCCGTTAAACCTTTTCCCCGCTTCCTCTGAATTGGTTTCTCTGCCTGTGGGTCCGAGCTTTAGATAAGATCATGACAAATAATCTAACTGTTTTAAAACGCTTGCATGCTGCCTCCATTCTATGCCTGAAAAAACAAAACGTAGTGGAAATTAGATGACTAAGAGGAACGCCTTTTCAGCTTGTCAATTACCTAAAGCATATTTAGAAAAACAAACAAAAAAAAAACAATTAAATTTAATTCAGTTTATTTCTATAGCGCCAATTCACAACAAATGTCATCTCAAGGCACTTCACAGTTCAACCAGATCATAGACTCAAATTGATTCAAAGTTTTCTATCAAAGGAAAACCAGTTGATTGCAGCGACTCATTGACTTGAAGGCAATCCCGCTCACTAAGCATGCTTGTAGCAACAGTGGAGAGGAAAAACTCCCTTTTACCAGGAAGAAACCTCCAGCAGAACCAGGCTGAGTGTGAGCGGCCATCTGAAAAACCGATAAAAAGACCAGAAAAATCTGCTGGGGGCCAGAAAAAAGTGGTTTCAGGCTGATAGCGTACAATCCAAAAAGACAAAGAGCTGCAAGAAAAAAAAAATGAAGGAAAAAAACTGATTTAACAGAGCATTAGATTGAGCGTGTGTTGAGTTAAAAGTAAAGGAGAATTTTCTGGGTCATAGCTGGAATAAGCTCTGAGATTATCGGTATTGCTCTACATTGTATGGCAAACCCCATGGGCCTTTAACAGGGTCTTCGGTTCGCTGCATGTGTTATTTAGTAGGAGGAAAAAGTATTTTTTTTATTGGTCGTCGAACAATAAATTTAGCTCAGTGTGTGTAGGTGAAGGATAATCATAAAGTCTCTGGCTTGATCGGGGAAAATAAATCTTTATTAGCAAGCTATAACAAATAACTTTTAAGGTCATTCTTTGAGCAGATTTGTGGTTGATCCTCTTGCAACCATTTCCAGCTGCAAAAAGTGTGGAGTTTAAGCAACAATCACCTTAAATTTATAGCCCTTTTTTTCTGACAAAATGCTGTCCAAACTCTAATCTCAAAGGGCATATTTTGTCATCCAGGCTCAAACAAAGAGGTTCTCCAAGGCTCTCTGTCTTTAAAAGGTTATATTTTACTATGTAAACTTGCATAAAAGTTCATGGGTTTTGAAAGCAGCAAAGGTCAGAGCCTTTCAGTTGATTAGAAGTTGATAAGTAAGTAAAACAGTAAAAATTCAGTTTATTCAAGGCATTAAAAAAGAGGTGGAGGCCCGCAAAGTCTTAGGATATTTAGAATGAAACGACTCCAAAGAAGACAGACGATTATGTAAAAAGCAGGAGTCGTTGCATGTGAGAACATAATAGATGATTAATCTATTAATCACACACCGCTAATCTTTCAGAGTCTACAGCTTTGACTGCAGAGCTTTCCAGCAACTCTCATGAGAGCTGATAACCAGAACAATACCAAGCAGGGCTGAAACCCCACACACACTCACATTAACACTCCGTCCCACACAGATTAAACCCTGCCAAACCCCGCAAAGGAAGTTGGTCTTGGTGTGTTTTTTAAAAAAAATCAGGCTTGGTGCTCGTAGTGGAGGAACAGGACTGTATCAGAGGGTCTCACCTGCTTCCTCATCCTCATCCATGCCGATGGGGCCTGCCTGAGGGGTCTCCCCATTCTTCAGACAGTTGTGGATGTAGGTAGCCTTCCAGCGGGCATACTTCCTGTGCTTGACATTCTGGAAGAAATTAAGAAAACCTTTCAAATTCAACAAGCTAGAGGTCAGTCTGGGGACAAAAATGAAAAAAATATGAAGGTAAACCATTGAGGAATGATGCTAAACTTTGGGTTGGTTCAGTAGAGTTAGAAGAAGTTTAAGGTGTTCTATAGAAGATCGGAGGTATCTTTGAATTATTTTCGCCTGATTTGCTCATCTAAGAGGTTAAAGTCGTAGGGAAGAAGCTGTTCCAACCGTCGCATTTCCGAATTCTCCCGATAGGTGCCTGATTTTACACGAGTGAATAAAGTGAATGTGATTGGTCGTTTATCAAGGGGGCGGGATTGTTGTGGCAAGCAAGTTTGATCGTTTCCAGGAAGCATCCTGCTAACCAGTTAGCAACTTATTGCTAGTAGGTTCCCAATGAGAAATTCCATTGAGAGCGAGTAGCACTAAATTGGTGACTTGCCCTTTGGGCAAGTGGCTTTCACATTTCATTTGCCCAGAAACCATTTTTACTTGCCCAGTATAATGTTTGATAAATATAGTTCCTAATATTAATTTTTTTATATATATATCAATGAAACATGTTTGTTTTTAAAATGTTTTTTTTGTAATTCAGTAAGTTTCCAGGTTCCTGGTGTGTATATGCATGCGTCAGATAATGAACTCAAGCCTAAATTACCGTGTTAACATGCTTTTCAATCCTTCCTGCACATTCTTTTCAAACTAAACTTTGCCTTAAACTGTTGTGTCCTTGGGAAAAATATTAATTTTAATGTTAAAAATCTTTAAAAAAAAACTTGACAGGTTAAAAACTTACACTACAACTACTCACCAATTTAAAATGTTTAGCTCTATAATATTTAAATGCACCACTCAAATGTCTAAGAGAAAAAAATTTAATGAACATTTTTTAATGTATGACCGCTGTACAGAAGACTGCCATATGATAGAAATATTTACACTGTGCACATACAATTATCATTATTATTATTTTCCTAATCCCTGACTGATCATTTTTAATCTAGCGTGTATTATGGTATAGATCAAATTCATCATTCAGCAAGAATGTGTACAAAACAACAAATATGGCGCCGGCAAACGCTTGTGAGTCGTTTTCAGCGAATGTCGGTGATTTTAAAGTAATTTTGAGTGATAAATTTAAAAAAATTGTAAATTTGTACTCTCCCGACAATAAAAGCTACTTGCCCCGGGCGATCGGGCAATGGTTAACATCGGGCCTTGCACGCTAATATTTTGTTGGACCGACTTTTTACTTCGATTACGGTTCGCATTCGCCGAGGCCTTGTTTTGACGAGCTTCTGCAGTGTCACAAATTTATTTCCACCCATTGTGGCGATGATGTTTCACCAAAATCTTGCTTTGATATAGGTAGAGTTGAATCACTGTGCAAAGCCTTCTCAAACACATCCCAAAGATTGTCAATGGGGTTATGGTATGGACTCTGTGGTGCCCGATCCATCTGTAAAAGTGACTCATGCTCCCTGATTCACTGTTTCACAATTCAGGCCAGAAGAATCCTGGCTTGTCATGTTGGAATATGCCATGTCATCAGGAAGGTAACATCCATTGATGGAATAACCTGGTCATTCAATTAATTAGGTACAGTAGTCAACTGATTCTGACTCATTCTTTGAGCCCATACTGTTACTGAACCAAAACTTGAGCAACTTCATCAACACCAGATTATAACACTGCCCCACAGGTGTGTACAGAAGCACTAGACATAATGGCGGCATTACTTAACTGCCTCTCTTGTTATCCTGATGTCTCCATCTCTCTGGAACATATGACCTTCTTCCATAGACCAGAGTCTGATCTCTATGCTCCCTGGCAAATTGAAGCCTTTATTTTTCCGTTAGCTACTGCCAAAGAAAAGCGTCCCCAATCAGTTCTGATTATCAGGCTTATTCTATGGAAAGGAGCACTGCTGACTTTCTATGCTTTCTGAAAAATGGTGCCCATGTAAAAAAAAAAAAGCTGTTTAAGAACAGAAGATGAATATGTTTCAATAATATATTGTTAAATATTCATATCTAAGATTTATCATAGTGTATTTAACCCTTAACTAACAAGGAGAACTACTGAGATTTAGTCCAAAGCAGGGTTTTCTACAGTGGAACACACAAAATAACCCATTTTATAAGTTGATTACACTATAAAAGTTCTAAGACCATTTAAATTTTTAACATTTTCAATCCATTAATTCACCCAGCCATTCATCCATTCATCTCCGTGCACAGTTGCTGCCTATGTTTAGTTGTCATTGGCCAAAAAGAATAAAAATCACATATATCAATGTTCATAGTGAACAGATGTAAAATAAGGGAAACCATTTTCAAAGTCTGCTCACTTCAAATTCCCTTTTGTTATAGACTACTCTAGACTAATAATAATAATCAATCTTTATTTGTTGTTTTTAAAAAAACTAGCTGTATAATAAGCATTAAAATAGTTTGGCAATTTGATTTAAGTAATATATAATTTAAACTTAATAGGTGCATTGAAAAGTTCTGAATTTAACTCTAATCACTGCTTTTGTAAGAAAAAAAAAATTCATTTGGCTTTCTAAAAAAACTAAACATCCCTGTTTAAATCCCTAAGGACCAATCTTGTTCTAAAGATTGTTTAGGTTTCAGTCTAAAATTCAGCCAATCAAAAAACAAAAAATCTACTTAGAGGTTTGTCTCCCCGGAGAAAACAGTGTAAAGAAAAAATAGGAGAACAAACTAAGTGGCACCCTGACCAAACAACGATCAAACACACTGGTCAAAGAACCATCTGACGGACTGAAAAAAGAATGATTGGACAGATTGACCAAATAACGATTGGAGAGACTGACAAAAGAACAATCAGAGAGACTGACCAAAGAAGGATAAGACAGACTGACCCAAAAATGATTGGACATATTGACCAAAGAACAATAGGACGCACTGACCAAAGAACAATCAGAGAGACTGACCAAAGAACAATAGGACGCACTGACCAAAGAACAATCAGAGAGACTGACCAAAGAACAATAGGACGCACTGACCAAAGAACAATCAGAGAGACTGACCAAAGAACAATAGGACGCACTGACCAAAGAACAATCAGACAGACTGACCAAAGAACAATAGGACGCACTGACCAAAGAACAATCAGACAGACTGACCAAAGAACAATAGGACGCACTGACCAAAGAACAATCAGACAGACTGACCAAAGAACAATAGGACGCACTGACCAAAGAACAATCAGACAGACTGACCAAAGAACAATAGGACGCACTGACCAAAGAACAATCAGACAGACTGACCAAAGAACAATAGGACGCACTGACCAAAGAACAATCAGACAGACTGACCAAAGAACAATAGGACGCACTGACCAAAGAACAATCAGAGAGACTGATCAAAGAACAATAGGACGCACTGACCAAAGAACATTCAGAGAGACTGACCAAAGAACAATAGGACGCACTGACCAAAGAACAATCAGACAGACTGACCAAAGAACAATAGGACGCACTGACCAAAGAACAATCAGACAGACTGACCAAAGAACAATAGGACGCACTGACCAAAGAACAATAGGACGCACTGACCAAAGAACAATCAGAGAGACTGACCAAAGAACAATAGGACGCACTGACCAAAGAACAATCGGAAAGACTTACCAAGGAACAATTGGAGAGACTGACCAAAGAACGATCTGACACAAGGACCAAAGAACGATCAGACATACTGACCAAAGAACAATCGGATACACTGAGCATACCAAGATACACACTAACTTAATAATGAATAGAGATAAATCGATGAATTAACTGATATATTACTCTGATGTCCCCAATGTATGACAGCAAATTGGGCTTCAAATCACCAGGTGAAGACATTATTTTAGTTCTCCAGTAACAGATGGGTTCATTAGTGTAATGGGAAAACATTTCCACATATTAAAAAGAATTCTAAAGAGATGTTTTACTGTAGAAAGGGAAGCTTGTTGTGTCATTTCCAAGGGTGATAGCAGGGAATAACCCGGGCCTACTTCCTGAAATCAATGTATACCTTTCTAACACATAAAAGTTTCCAAAACTGGGTGTTTCTTCATAATAACTGGTGGCAGGGTGTTGGAATGTGGCGTGACGTGAAGTGATAATGATAAGAGTTGGTAAAGAAAGCCCTACCTCTTCCAGATTAGTTCCATGTTTAGCAGAAACAATGGAGTTTCAGACGTGAGTTGTGTTTGTATGGCCTTGTTAATCTAAAGGTTGAGGTAGGTCATTTCCAGCAGGATAACACAGAAGCATAAACGGGAAGGAGAGGGGCTTTTTCATGTGAATATTTTCACATTCCAAGCGGAAGCTGAATTAAGGTGTAGATATCTTTATAAAAGATGGTGCACTCTCTTACTTGGACAATAGTCTAGTCCTCCTTAAGCAATATACAAATGGAGTGGGGTGCTGCTATGGTGTATGACTCATAACCACTGTCGAAGGTTCGGGTCCCATTCCTGCTGACCTTTTGCAGAATTTCTTTTCCCTCTCTTTTAACCCAATTTTCTGCCAACATACTCTCAAAAAATAAAGGCCACTAGTGCTTAAAAATATTTTTTTTATAAAACAAATGGACTATTACTTTCATATTATGATTAACTCTCAGCCTTTGGGTGGGAATTTTGAAAGCCCTGTCCATATCACCATTTTAAGAGACTCGTGTTAGCTTCTTAAGGCTAAAGTGTTTAGATGAAAGTTCTTGACCTTAACAGGACTTTCAGATCAAACCAACAGAACGCTACCTGCAAAGTGCCTTTTTGGTCCTCCGGCTTTATGTATGGCAGGATAAGCTTAGCTCCCCATCCTGACCAATAAGTCGGAGTGTTTAAGGCTGTGGACAAGTGTCTTTTATACAGATGAGTCCAAAGAGGGACAAATAACAAATGTCACAATTGGAAGAAAGAAGTTATCTACTTCTTAAAGTCCTAGGGATGTCATATTTAAATGTCAAATAATTCAGGTTTCAATGTGTAACTTAGAAAATGTCTATTTAAAAAAAATCCTGTGTTAAAATCTGTTTTTTTTTCTTATGCAGGCCAGTTAGTTATACGCCAGCTTGTACACCTAAATTTTGCCAATTATACATCAATGGTCATCTGTAAATTTTTTTTCTTGATTCATATGTCGCAGCTAATATAAAAACTGTTGAAATAAGAAATAAGCATCATATCCTTTCCCATTGAGTTCCGTCCCAGTGTTCACGGGGATGGACGTCTGTGTCTTCGGCAGGCGTAGAGCTAACAGAACTGGCAGCGTTGCGAGGCAAGGGCTCAAACATGTACGGCTGGAAGCCTTCTACACCAAACCAAGCTTCTGCCGCCCTGGCGTCCTCTTCCACAACATCTTGGTCCCCGCTTTCCTCCTCTAAATAAAAAATGGATGATGGAGGAGACTCATCCACGACATCCGACACTAAACTCTCCTCCTCTTGCATGTTTACGCTGTCCATAGCGTTCCTTGACAGTGTCGTTTCTAAGTCACCAATTCAGTGCTACTTGGTCCCAATGGAATTTCCCATTGGGAACCTACTAGCACTAAGTTGCTAATGGTTAGCAAGATGCTTCCAAGACACTGGCCACAATCAAACTTGCTGGCGAACCTTCCGCCACAACAATCTTGATAATCGACCAATCACATTCAGTTTGTTCACTCATGTAAAGACAGGCACCACTCAGGAGAATTAAGAACTGCAACTGTTGGAACAACCCCTTCGCTGTGGCACAGTGTTGACTCTGAGGAATTCTGTTTGAGATGAGATTCCCCAAACTGCTTAGCAGTTTTGATTATTTTTAAAACTTATATATGAAAAGAGGTCCAGTTACAGAAGTATTAAATGCCCTACAAGGACCTTAACCATCGCAACCAGGAAATGGTCACCTTTTCCTTAATTCGCCCACTTCTCAATAATCTTCTAAGTCACCAATTTAGTGCTACTTGGTCCCAATGGAATTTCCCATTGGGAACCTACTAGCACTAAGATGCTAACTAGTTAGCAAGATGCTTCAGACAAACTAGCCACAACCAAAAAGGCTTGCGAACCTTCCGCCACAACAATCCCGCCCCCTTGATAAATTTAAATATTTTGGTTGAAAACAGGGTGTCGGTACTTTTTAAATTATATGAAAATTGTGCAGCTTTTCACTATTATCTGATTATTTCTGGTAAAAGGGAGTTTTTCCTCTCCACTGTCGCTACAAGCATGCTTAGTGTGAAGGATTGCTGAAGAGTCAATGAGTCAATGCAATCAACTGATTTTTCTTAGATATAAAATTTTGAATCAATCTGACTGGATGATCTGGTGAACTGTAAAGCACCTTGAGATGATATGTGTTGTGAATTGGCGCTTTAGAAATAAACTGAATTTATATTGAATTATCAGATGGCTTCCACTAGAAGAAGAGACAACAAAAATAAAACATCTAAATAATTCTACAATGATATTAAAAATGCAATTTTCGTCTTTGTTTACAGTGTTATTTCATAATTAAAAATCTCACTGAGGACAGCTTTTAGAAACAAATCTGGATAACATGTTCTGCTGAAAAGATTGGTGCTGAATCCGTTGCTAGGAGGTTTCATCACAAAGATGATGTAAACATAAATAGCTTGAATCCTAACTAGAACCTCTTAATCCTATTGATACAGCAGGCTGTATGTAAAACAGTGACATGTGATAAAGCTGCTGAAAGCTACAAATGTTAAGTTAAATGAATACTTTTAAAGGATGAAGTCAGTCCAACATGTGGGGGCTGCAGCTCCAGGACACCAAGCAGAACACAGAGCGAGAAGACGATCCTCTGGTGCTTTGCTGAACAAGCTGAAACAGAACCAGCCTGTGTGCGAGGCGCTCACAGCAGAAGCCATTGTCTGAATCAGGGAGGGTGTGTGTCTGAGTCAAAGCATGTAACTAAACCAAGCAACAGTCCAGCCGATGTTTTAATGACTCGCACCAGAAAATCCTCTGTGTTAGAAATGCTCGGGCGGAGAGTATTCTCCTTTAATTACTTCCTCGGTTATCTGCGACCACACATGTGGAAATGTCTTTATTGTCACTATTAATCGAGTGATCCCCCGATTAATGGACTGTTCTCTTTGTTATGTCTTCAATAAAACCATCTTGAAAACAGTCATGGAGCCCATCATTGTTAAAGTTAGTCTACTGGAAACTCTTATGAATAAATGATTTTTCCTAAAACACCACTATAGAGATAAAGAAAAACAACTTTAAACAGCAGGCTGGTAAAAATCCTCAGTCATCCAGGTCATAGTCATTCCAAAAAGGTTAAAAACAATCCACTGGAATTTGTTTCAAAGTGTGAAGACGTTTCACTTACCATGCAGGAAACTTTTTTCAATTCAAAATGTCAGAATTAGTGTTAAATTCAAGGCTTTATAGATTAACCCAACAAAACCCTGTTTGGTTTATTATTCATTGCTGCAAAACGAACCAATTGCTAAATTCAAGCACATTTATAACACTAGATGTATTGTTTCTTTTAGGCAATAATTTGTTAAAAAATTAAAGACTCTAATAAAAGGTCCTCCCCCTCCTTCCCTTGCAGATTCTTCTTATTACAATTTTTTTATTGTTTATTTTAAAAGGCCCAAATGTAATTTTAGTTTTATTGCAATCACTGTTGAAACTTATCAAAAGCATTAGATTGTCAGATTGGGTTTCTTTATTAGTAGTGACACCTAAATTATATCTTTTGATTCTTTCAATTTTATATATAAAAAGAAACTTAAATAGGGCTTGGGCGTCATGACGTAATTACTTTGCGTGGCAGCCATATTGATGGTCTCCTTTACCGCTACTCGGACTACTGCCTACGACTGTTGTGGGCAGTAGCAGCACAACACATGATCACCATGGGAACAACATAGAAAATGGGTTAACTTTCCACCGCTTTCCTGCCTGGAGGCGTAACCATGGAGATAAAGAGTAAGAGATAAAGAGTCGTCGGCTAGCTTGGATCGCGGCTGTAAGATGACCGAACATAACTTTCCACAGTGTCCCGATGTCAATGAGAGTGTGTTCCCTGCATTTTCATTCTGCTAAGTTAAAGATGCACGGTTTTATTTTATAGCCTACTTTGCTTCTTTCCTTCAAAGTTGGGATCTTTTACGTGAAAATAATAAAATCGGCAGCGGGAAAAGGCTCAAATATGTGAGAAACCCGGAGGGTTGGCAGTTAACGTTACTAACTACACCTTTGAAACACATAGCAGCTAGTTAAAAGTACATTACATGCGTGAGTGGTTGTTAGCACTAACGGTTAGCAATTACTAAACTAGCAGGTTCCAGAGCCCGTCTGAGCACAGCCTACCTTCGTACGGATTACTGTGTTCCCACTGTTTGCTGGCTTTATGATCTGCAGCTCCTGAACCCATCCATTCATGAACTGCACATGAAACTCCAAGGACTTGTAGCTTGGGAACTGTTTTGAAGTATAGGCGCTCACTCGTCGGTGCTCCACTCATTGTTTGGAACTTCATAATGCTGATTTTGTCAACATACCTGTCCGTGGCTTCTCTATTTAATGTGTCCCGGTAAATTCCAGATCCTTTTCGGGATTTTAACATCTTTTTTCTCTCTACTTCTACGTCTCTTCTTTCAACAACAACATTGTATCAGAGCTATGTTTACGTTCGCGTAGCCCTCAACATGGCCGCCACGTCCCACAATGCAGTGCGGATCCCAAGCCCGATTCTTTGTGTAAATCTGTGTATTGTGAAGTATAAAATCAAAATAAATTCTAATTTATTGGTGACCCTGTTGCTCTTTTTCAGCCGATCTTTTTTTGGGGGAACTTTGCCGTGTAGAAACTTATGGAAGAACAACAATGTCATTGGAATCTGCATTTTTTTTGTACACCGAATTTTAAAAAGCAAATTTTTTTAGCACCGAATTTTAAAAACTGAACTTTTTTATATATTGAATCTCTTACACTGATTTTTTTCCTGGTAAAAATTTGACTGCAAATGTGTTGACCTTTTGGTGAACTCAAGCTAAAGTAAGCTAGACTCATCGCAGTCGAACAGCTTCTAGCCAATGATATTACCTCATTTGATCATGGGACAACAGTTGGGTATAGCTTTGTTCCTGACTGAATAAAGCTAAATAAGGAGTTTTCTTGTTAACCCAGGGTTCCTACAGCAAAAGGCAAGTTAAATTCAAGACTTTTTAATGCCACTTGAAATAAAAATTTAAGACCCAATTCACAAGAAAAACCTGCTTGCTAAAACTTAACCCAAAGGTTTATTTTACCATAAACCACTGCACTAATGTTTCAAATTTTGAAAAGCCTCCCATACAGGAAGAAAGCTAAAAACACACAAATGACAGATATATTTTAACAATTATTTAACTGAATTCACAAACTTTGTTTTAGCAGGGAACAAAACAAATTAGTTTTAAAGCCACAACATAACCAGTGCTAAGTCTTTTTAGCAGCTATTTTTCTTTCTATGGTTTTCTTAGTATGTTTGATTTGGTGATAAGTGGAGGCGTTGCAGAGACAACATTTGGGTGCATCTCCCAAATGTCCCGGCCGCAACAACACTTTTATTGGTTCCGCTATCGGGACGGAACCAATAATGGCGAGCCGTTATTTTTTATTTTATATAATTAATTTTAACGTTTTATTTAGATTACAAAAATAAATCGAAATAAAAATAATCCTATTTATGATGTTTTGAAAATTAAGACCTACAAAAGACTGATTTAAGACATTTTAATCACAATTAAGGCCTTAGTTTTATTTTTGAAGAATTCAATGCCTTTTAAGACTTTTTAAGGACCTGCGGGAACCCTGTTATGGTCTCATTGGAATAAGCATTTTTTTTGTACACCAAATTTTAAAAAGTGCATTTTTTAGCACAGAATTTTAAACACTGAACTTTTTTATATATTGAATCTCTTACACTGATTTTTTCTGGTAAGAATTTGATTGCAAATGTGTTGACCACAGATTCTTCTTCTACTGCAGTCGAACAGCTTCTAGCCAATGATATTACCTCATTTGATCATGTGACAACAGTTGGGCATATCTTTGTTCCCGGCTGAATGAAGCTAAATAAGGAGTTTTTCCTGTTAAATAGTTATGTTTACATAACGTCAGGTAGCTACTAAAAGGCATCCATTATAGTTTTAAATCTAATCAAGCAGGGTGAAATAATTGAGCTAATCACAGCTAGTGCGGCACCCCTGTCTGCCAAAGCTCTTGGTTTGATCCAGAAGAAACCAAATGAGCTGATTTCATTGGCTAGAAGCTGCTCAACTCCATCGAGTGCAGATTGCAGTGGCTTGAGTTCACCAAAAGGTAAATATACAGTTGAATTTTTTTGCAGCTGAATTTTCACCAGATAAAAATTCAGTGTAAGAAATGTATGTTTAAAAAAAATTCAGAGTTTAAAATAAAGTCTATAAAAAAGGCAGATTCCAGTTAGACTGTTTTTTTTTTTTCTCATAGAAACTGAATTGAAAAAAAACAAGAAATCTTGGAAAGTTTTCAAGTCTTGATTTGTACATAACGTTTTTGAAGATGTGAATCTCACAGATATCTGAAGCTTCTGCTGTTGTTTTCAGCCTCCATGTGAACCCATTGTAATGACCAACTGCTCCCCGTTAATCAGCCCCTTTGTTTTCACATCTCAGTGACTTTGTTATGATTGCTCCTTTTGATTACATGTCCAACACGTTTGTCAACCATTTATCCAAGAATTCAGCAGGACATATTTGGCTCTTTGAAAGTGTTTGGCTATGAACTGACAATTTATTCAGGGTGGATAGTTTAGCTGAGCAGCGGGAGCTTAATAATGTTCACCGCTCTGCACAAAATACTGGGAGTTTGACCGAAAATATTCCTGGGAAGTCAATTTTTCAGCAACGGCCGACACAAGTCAAAGCTTTTACCAACAAACAGTTGAGATAGCATCAGCTCACAGCTGCATATGATGTGTTTGCTATCAAACACAGGAGCTCTAATAATACGGCTCAGCCTGAGAGCGTCCGCGGGATGAATGGAGCCGTGATTCATTCGTGGCTTTATTGTATTCAGAAACTAAGAGGATTATTTTGAAGATGGGTCACTCTCATTGAGAGGGAAACTCTTTGATCATTCAAACAACATGAAATGAGCAGACTGCTTTGTCTTATAAATAATGTTTTCTGTCGCCGACTATTCTCGCTTACCTCCTCTGACAGCTCCCCAAAAACAGTCAGGACGTCAATCAGCAAACTGGAGGTGTAGAAAGACTTGATCATGTTCCTGCAGAGAGACAAAAAGACAAAAGCTGGGTTAAATGAAAAAAAGGCAGACATAAGGGGAAACAAAACTTCAAAATCCAACACAGAGGTGGACCACATCAGCAACCAAGACTGAATAAAACTAAATGTTTAGAAGAAAATTAACCAACAGAGAATACTTCATTCTGTCCTCCTGTTGGATAAAAAAAGCAACATTACTATCAGAGTTATCAAACCAATAGCAGCAAAAGATTTAAATAATAACTGAACCAAGAAGTTTGGTTTAAAAAGGGAAAAAAGTCAGAATTCTGACTTTTTTCTCTGAATTCAGTACTTTGATGAGCCCAGAGGCCTGTCAGACAAAAAGCAGTTTAAAGGAAAAGTCCGGTCATATTCATTATTCAAACTTCTGAAAGTACTTTAAATATGAAATCATTACACACTGTTCTATAAATGATGATGTTTTTAATTAAGAGAAATTTTCATGTGAATGTGCTTTACTGGAGGCATCCATGTTTGTCAATGAACACTACTGCCACCTACTGGTTGGTGACGTCACGGTGCGGTATCGGCTGTTGATCAAGTCCCAGTGCTGTATCTGGTGTTTGTCACAACGCGCTATTATCCAAGTCATCTTGAAAACATTCTTCTTCCAAATGTTGGCTACATATTACGGGTTTTTTCTCTGGCCAGAAGTTCGATGGCAAATCCTCCCTCTTCAAGTTGGCGATCCAACGAGGAACCCAACAGTTTGTTATTGTGGTTCAACTTATTGTATAGGTAACAACTAGGGGTGTAAATAATAATCGTTTTGTATCGATGCATCGATCCAACAGCCGACGATCCGATGCATCGTTACATCCGCAAGAGAATCGGTTCATGTTTTTTTTCCTCCGGTGTATTTTTATCCATTTTGCTCCTGGACGTAATTCTCCCTCCCGTGCTGCGGTGGCGCTAAACCTATTTTGCCCTCCTACCTCACTTCCTGGTTATACTCTTACAGCAGTGTGTTGCAGTGAGCTTGATGCAGACATTTTTGATTTGTGCCCAATATTGAAGCGTGGTCTGCGCTACACGCTGTGGGTCTAGATACGGCCGAGGCGGTGAGGAAGTGGGGGCGAGTTTAGTCAGACGACGGAGGGACATCAGGGCCAAAAAGAGCAGAGATCCAGGTGGAAAAATAGCCCCAGCGTTCTCGCACACCTCGCTCTTCCAGCGGGTCAAGCTTCACGAGTTGTTTTCCGCAATTTCGGTCATGAAAACAAAACAAGCAGACCTCCTGTCTGCCGTCAGCTACAATTTGGGAGAGGAGCAGCGGAGCGTCTGTGGAGGGGGCAGGACGTCTGGAGCCGAGGTATTGCATCGCACTCATTGCACTGATTTTGTGCAGTATTTTCTGATGCAAGGCCTTTCAGAATCTATAACGCAGGGGTGTTATTATTTTTCTGTGAATTAGGTTTTAATAGGAATAGATGAAGTGCAACTTCTCTACTTCTGTTATTTTCTGTAGTTTCTCAAAAAAAAAAAAATGCATAACGATATTACAGCTTTCATTGATTTATTTTAAATTTGAAACATTGTCTAGCCTGTAAGGTGTAAAAAAAAAACCCAAAAAAAATGAACCAATTAATCTAATCTAATCAAATCGTATCGTGGTGTATTATTGAGTATTGAAAATAATCGAATCGTTGGGTCAGGAAATCGATACTGAATCGAATCGCCATGATGGATGTGATTTCCACCCCTAGTAACAACCAAGATGCACCTGGCAGTCCTGGCTACACTTTTTCCCCTGCTAGTTTGCAGACTGTGTTGTAGTATGTGTAGACTGTTTTTCAGTTCATTATTGTTCAACTTGTTGTATATGTAATGATCAAGTTCCACCTTTAGCAGTGATTTTCAGTTACACTTTCTTATTGTTGTAACTAAAAATGATCTCATGTCTACCTTATGA
Source organism: Cyprinodon tularosa (assembly GCF_016077235.1). Classification (NCBI taxonomy): domain Eukaryota; kingdom Metazoa; phylum Chordata; class Actinopteri; order Cyprinodontiformes; family Cyprinodontidae; genus Cyprinodon; species Cyprinodon tularosa. The sequence continues at coordinate 723,519 of NW_024039050.1, read as the reverse complement.
AATATCCACCTCTACTCAAGCCCAAATACTTCCTATAATCAGGCTTAAAGTAGTTTTGGAATAAAGACAAAAAGCTAGCCGCATTCCACCTCAGAATTTCTGGGTGAGGATACCCCCGTACCCCCCTACAATGCTCGCGCCTAAAGCTGTGATACACCAAGGTGTACACCCTGGGACATTTTCTTAGCTAAAAGCTTGCCAACGAGTAACAGTTCCAGTATTAAAACATACTTTTAATTAATATCTTTTCAAATATCTCACGTCTCATTATGTGATAAATTTATCATCAATCTTTGTGTTAATCAAGTGTTAATCATACAAAACGTCTTAATTTAGGCAAGTTTTAATAGTATATACTGTAAGACCATTTTTTAAGTCTTATATCTGATTAATAATTATCAATTTTTAACTTAATGAGTGTATAAATGGATGAAAGCATAGAGGATTAGATTTCAAGTTAATGAAAAGGTTTGTAAGTTTGCATTTAAATGATTACTTTAAGCTGAGGAGTTATTAAAGTTGCCATATAATGTAAAGAATTAGCAATCCATCCCCATAACAGGAAGAGAAAACCTAGAAAATCTCCCTAGAAGTCATTGTCCATCAGTCTACTTGTGCAAGAGCTTGTTAAAACAGCCATCGTGTTTATTAGTTAGAAAAATTCTTTATTTAAAAGCAGCTTTGAAATGAAACCTCTGCTTAATGATGTGCAAATAACAGATAAATGACTCAACACAAACATCCTGGCTGGAACTGGAAGAATTCGGGCTTTTTTAATCAAAAAAGGGAAAAACCAGAATGCAAACTGTTTTCTCTCCACTTTCCACTCACCTGAATGGCACTATGTGAACTAAAGAAGCAGTTTTGAATTATAAAGATGCCTCAGGTTGTGTGTTAAACATCCCTCAGTGCTTCACCAGCCTGTGGACAGAGGGGATGGCCCCCGCTGTCTTTCTAATGATTAACAGATCAGTTTAGAATCTTCTACTTTTATTGGAATCAACAACTAAGATTTCATTAAGCAGGTGCAGCAGTAAAAATATAGGTTCATAAACTAGAAGCCAATAAAACTCACTCATCAAACTTAATAAGCTTTAATGTTTCGAGTCATTTAAGGTGTTTCTTTCCGTGGGTTGTTTCAACCAGCCTGCTGCTGCTGCCTCTTTCTGGGTTTTAGCAAAGAACGGCTCATTAACATGACTTCAAAGTGCTTGTTTGGGTTAAATTGACAGACCCTCCTGACTTTAGGATGCAGAGAGACATTTAAACAGGACTAACGCCATGGTGGGTGCCAGGATCTGACATGGTGCAGAAGCAGCTTAAACTGGATTTTTTTTATATATATATATAAAAATGACATGAAAATACTTTGTATTTAGATCCAATAGGACTAGGACAACTTTCTTTTTAACCATAAAAATATTCTGTGTCAAGGCAGAGAGAATATTTAGACACATATCGAGAAACCCTGTTTGTTAAAATTTCTCTCAAGCAGTTTGTTAAATCAACACTATAGTGCAAAGAAAGATCCTCCAGGAAGAGTAGCTTCAAGTGCTAACAAATATATTTTTCGGGACAAGACTCGGTGGTATAGCTACACCTTATGGCCAAAGGACATTCTTTTGAGGAACAGAATGTTCACATTTTGGACAAAGAAGACAGGTGGATTGAGAGGGGCATGAAGGAAACAATTTATATCAAGAAAGAAAAAAACAACCTTAAATAGAGCGAGTGGACTCATATTTCAGCTTCCAAAAACCTACAACGCAGCGATAGAGTTGATTCCTTCCCGCTTTCATAGAAACCTCTAATGATCCCCCTTTCAGGGACATAGACAGGTATGGAGCACCAGGTTAACGAAGAAGCTAAACAACCCTTATTCCAAAGGGGTGGACCTGTTCGTCCTGTTCAATTTGTATGTTTACTAAGCAAAAACAAGGCTTTGTTTTTGGTCCGCTCTATAAATGCGCAAACTCAAAGCTATATCTGACATTTTGAAGTGAAAAAGCTTCCTGGATGGGAAGAGAAACATCTTCATCTCCAAGTTGGAAACTAAGCAGCTAAGGAGCAGCGCATGAACCGAACGCAACACACGCAAACCGAACCGAACGGTTCAGACGGTTTTCATAAACCGTTCACCCCTACTATATATATATATATATATATATATATATAGTAGGGGTGAAACAGTTCACAAAATCCACGGTTCGGTATATGTTGATTGTTACACCGAAATCCCATAAAAATTTATAAAATTAATGAAAAAATACAAAAAAATTAATTAATTGTAATTATTTTTAATGAAACCCTGGATCATTTCCGCGTGTTTTGCTGCTTTGAATTTAATAATTTGGCACATGCCCCCTATGATCTCCAAGGAACTCAGAGCGGATCGGACGGGAGCCACAGTGGAGGCTGTAGGCTTTGCTTTTTGCAGGCAGTCTGGGGCAGAGCGGAGCGCGTATGTGGGATTTCGGGGTTAGCCTGACATGTTGGTCGTGTTGCTGTTAGCATAAACAAAAGGTGTTGCACAATTCTTGGACACTGTTGCACTTTTATCCACAACTTTCTTCCCGCCGTCATCGTAGGTCACTCTCAATGCAAAGTGGTCCCATACAGCAGATCTATAAAGTGCTGCTGGCGCATCTGTCCAACTCCTGTTCTTTCCCACTCGCCATACCCACACAATTCTCCACAACAACTGATTTATTTCTGCTACACCCGGCTACGCTGCTTCGCTTCTTCTTCTTCTTGTTTACTACTGGCGGTTGGCTTTGGTCGCAGTACCGCCACCTTCTGCTCTGGAGTGTAAACGCTTCGCCCATGAGAAAAAGGAGCAGCGCATGAACCGAACGCAACACACGCAAACCGAACCGAGACAGTCGAACCGAACGGTTCGGACGGTTTACATAAACCGTTCCATCCCTAATATATATATATTAGGGATGGATTTTTATAAGTAAATTGTCTTGTTCCACTGGCAAAATGTCTGTTTTCCCTCCCCAATCAAAGAAGAAATGCAATTATTTTAAGAAAAAATAACTTATCTAGATTTGGAATTTTTGCAGTGTAAGCGGCTAGCTTTGCCAAGGCAGGAAGGAGGAGCTACCCAAGGGAAAGCTGCAGTGCCTGTTGAAGACTCACTTTAACTTGAACTTTACTATTTAATAATCAGGGTTTATACAGGAATGAATAGATCTAACTTAATGCTTTTAATTCTCTTTTAATGCGCTTAGAAATAATTTTAATGCCACCAACAGGTACCCGTTGAAAGGCTGCAGCCATGTCTCGAATTCCTCGTTTTCCGGCCACTTTTATTGAAATTGGCATTTCCCCGCCCCATTTTCTAAACATACGGCTTTACGATCAACCGGAAGCAGTTCCATACAAATGTATCGTGATGTTTGACGAAATTGTTTTTATAAACAGCCTAACTGTAATGAAATCAGTTATTGATTATTTTTATTGGAGTACGGCAAAAACGATCTAGAAAGAAGTAAAAATGTGTTAAATTAAGTTTATTTATCCTTAATTTGAGTAGGTAAATGACATATTTTAACAAAAAATTAGTATTTTTACCCTTAAAATAAGATAATTAGATAACATGCCCTTGAAATAAGACAATGCAATTGTATTTTCTTATTTTAAATGTAAATTGTCTTGTTCCATTGGCAAAATGTCTCTTTTACCTCCTCAATCAAAGAACAAATGCACTTATTTGAAGAAAAAATTACTTTCTTATTTTAAATGTAAATTGTCTTAATTTAAAAAATAATAATTTAATGATATTTAATGATTTTTAATGACCCGCGGAAACCCTGATAATAAGAAACAAAAAACAAAATGATTGAAAAAGGTTTGAATGAGGCATACTTGTACATACAGACTCTAATCTTTACATAGTGAAAGCTGGTAATCTAGTTAAGTTCTAAAAGCTCTTCAGCTAAAATTATACCAGAAGCTTGATTTTTTTTTTTCTTTTTTTAAATCAGAAGTCCAGAATGGAAAACAAACTGTTAAATTAAATAGAAAAGAAAAGAAATAAGAACTTTTATGAGTAAAAAAAAGAGGATGGAAGCCTTTTAAGCGGGTGTCAAACAAAGACACTGAGGCAGATTGAAGGTGCAGAGAACAAATAAACTTGATCAGAGGATGGATTTCTACCAACTGGGCTCTGAACTTTAGATTGAATATAATTATGTTTATTCATGAATGAGTATTTCTGCCTTTGTGCAAACAAGCTGCAGACGCATGCTGCTTCTCATAAAACTCCAGGCTGTTTGCGTTCCCCGTTCAGCAGAGCAGAAAGAGGGACTTGATCTTGTTAAACACAGCTGCAGGAAACAGAATGTTTCGGAGTGCTTATTTACAGTGAAAACAACGCTGCAGATCCTGTCGCCTGCATCTATTCATCCACTACAACCTGCTGCTTGCCTCCAACACCTACTGGTACCATTAGGGAGGAAATCCAACCCTCCTGGTCTCCGTTTTAGCTGCACTGGTAACAAGAATGATAGGTTTTAGGTGCGGCTGCACCAACCCCAGCGCCCTACTTGCTGTTAATTCACTAACTTTCATAAACGGTTTCATTGACTTTTTTTCCACATCAGCTTCATTGAAGAGAGGCCAGAGAATTTACAAAGGAAAAAAATTAAATCTAGATCAGTATTCTTAAAATAAGTGCATTTGTTCTTGGATTTAGGAGGTAAAAGAGACATTTTGCCAATGGAACAAGATAATTTACACTTAAAATAAGAAAACACAATTGCATTGTCTTATTTCAAGTGCATATTATCTAATTGTCTTATTATAAAAGTAAAAATACTCTTTCCATTGGCAAACCATCTCATTTACCTACTCAAATTAAGGGTAAATACACCTATTTTAAGACATTTTTACTTATTTCTAGATCGTTTTGACAGTGTATCTGTAGGAAAAAAATCAACAGCACATTTGTAGCAGATCTGGAGGACCAGGAATGTTTGCTACAAGAAATCACATCAGACTCGTAGCATCTGCTCAGCACCCTGAAGGTCACATTGCAGCATTTCACCACTTCCTTGGACTCTATTCTTATTTTTACTCAATCTGCTGCAGATCAGCTGTTGTGTTTATGGATTAATGTCCTGCTGCTGATCCAATTTGGATCCAGATGGACTCACATTTGAGAATAAGTTTGTCTACATAGCTCAGATGTCTCGTTTCTAAAACATTGGGTCAGATTCGAACTAAAAGTGTACATAAGCCAAAAATCCAAAACTGGAATACGCCAAAAAATGTTCTGATTTATGAAACCAAGCACACGCACAAATCCCAGCTATTTTTCTTTATAGATCCCAGCTGTAGCTCGGAATTTGCGTCCAAGGCTCCGCCTTGTGTTTAGGCTTCTAAACGCCAACATTCAACCATAAATGGCCGCTGCATGAATGGCAGTGTGTGTTTATGCGAGGAAGCTGATCGATGTTATTCTATGATTACAGGACTTCCCAATGGTTGAAATCAAATTTCAGAAACTTTAAGGACTTTACTGGACAGATTTCCTTAAATTCAAGGACCAAGAACTGGAGAAGTTTCCAAAAATCAAAATCCAGATAAATTTTTTTTTTTAAATAAGTGTATTTGTTCTTTGATTGAGGAGGTAAAAGAGATATTTTGCCAATGAAACAAGACAATTTACATTTAAAATAAGAAAATACAATTGCATTGTCTTATTTCAAGGGCATATTATCTAATTTTCCTATTTTAAGAGTAAAAATACTCATTCCTTCGGCAAACTATCTCATTTACCTACTCAAATTAAGGGTAAATAAACTTAATTTAAGAAATTTTTACTTATTTCTAGATCGTTTTTTTGACAGTACTCCAATAAAAATAATCAATAATTGATTTTATTACAATTAGGCCTGCCACTATCGATTACTTTGCAAATCAATTAATCTGTCAAATATTTTTTAGATTAATATATACATAATCAGATAGCCAAGGGTTCCTTAAAGAATTTTTTTTTACAAAACAAACTAGGTGAAACTAAGACTTTTCCATGAGAGGAATTCTGGATAGAGCATATTGAGAGACAAAAACTTAAATATATACAAAATACTTAATCTTAAATACAAAATGTTTAGATATCTTGGTATAATAACCACTGTTAGTTGGGGTGTAAATAATAATGGTTTTGTATCGATGCATCGATCCAACAGCCGACGATCCGATGTATCGACACGTCCGCAAGAGAACCGATCCATGTTTTTTTTCCCTCTGGTCTATTTTTTGCTCCTGGATGTAATTCTCCCTCCCGTGCTGCGGTGGCGCTAAACCTATTTTGCCCTCCTACCTCGCTTCCTGGTTATACTCTTACATAGGGATGGGGATCGTTAATATTTATTGATATCGATACCTTTATCGATACTCCTTATCGATCCGAGTCTTTATCGATACCACTATCGATACTTTTCTGTTATTTGGTGGAAAGACGAAAAAACAAATTTTTTTTAACAGAACTGGTATTGCTTCTATTGCTTAACAAGTGAGCATAACAAAAACGTTTCTAGCCTTCAATAAACATGGCTAATGTAATAGGCCACTTCGAAATGACATAAAACTAACTGGAATATATTTTCACAATTGTTGGTTAATGTATTGTCTACTGTCACTTTTCATCATGTTTTTAGTGATTAGGAAAATATTTAACAAATAAATAATTGTATTTTAAATTAAATGTAATTTTTAATAAATGTTGGCATCAGTAGTTTAATTATATGTTCTAAAATAATTAGAGCAATATACAACTGTATTACTCATGTTTCTCGCTAAAAACTCAATTTCCCGTTTTCTTTACGTTACACTTGAACGCATCATAATAACCTAATTGTCGTTTTACTGAGCCAATCTGAACACATCATCACGCAGCACGTCTGAAACTTTATTTACTTTTCAAGCTAACTAGCTTGTATGCTTCCGATTACAACACGGATTTCACAATTACTATTTTTAACTGACCGGACAAGCTACAAAGTCTGTGTGCGCGCTTACCAGTGGTACTCTGAGTGGATGATGAAGACGGGCCCGGCTGTGGTGCGGGGGCAGGAGGAGGAGGAGTCTTTTCCGTTCAGCCATTCTCAAGTCGCGAGCAAAGTTAAGTGCCAGACTTCACTTGTTTTACTTTTAATAACTGTTTGCTTACAATTTCATTCCAAAATATTGGTGGTCATGCTGCAGTGATTGGATTAATTAGATTTAAATGCTGTGACACGACTCGAGGGACATACAGTTATGTTACAGGACCTCCGGGAGAGAAAAAAAAAACGACCAGACTCGATAGTGGTATCGATAAGCCCAAACGTTATTGATTTTCGGGTTTTGAAAAAAGTGGAACCGGGTCCTTCATGGAACCGGGTTTCGATCCCCATCCCTACTCTTACAGCAGTGTGTTGCAGGAAGCCTGACACAGACATTTTTTATTTATGCTCAATATTGAAGCGTGGTCTGTGCTACACGCTGTAGGTCTAGATACGGCCAAGGCGGTGAGGAAGTGGGGGCGAGTTTAGCCCGACGACGGAGGGACATGAGGGCCAAAAAGAGCGTAGATCCAGGTGGAAAAAGGGTCCCAGCGTTCTCGTGCACCTCGCTCTTCTAGTGGGTCAAACTTCACGAGTTGTTTTCTGCAATTTCGGTCATAAAAACAAAACAAGCCGGCCTCCTGTCTGCGGCGCTGTCTGCGGTCAGCTACAATCTGGGAGAGGAGCAGCGGAGCGTCTGTGGAGGGGGCGGGGACGTCTGGAGCAGAGGTATTGAATTGCACTCATTGCACTGATTATGTATTTTTGCAGTATTTTTTTGATGCAACTTTTCTACCTCTGTTATTTGCTGTCATTTCTAAAAAAAAAATTTGATTTATTTCAAACTTGAAACTTTGTTTAGCCTGTAAGGTGTAAAAAAAAGAGAAAAAATTTTTACCGATTAATCGAATCAAATGATATCATGGTGTATTCTTGAGTATCGAAAATAATCGAATCGTTGGGTCAGGAAATCGATACTGAATCGAATCGCCATGATGGATGTGATTTACACCTCTACTGTTAGTTGGTCGTTCTGCCAGCTACAGGCATGTTTTAGAGTCTCTATACTCCAGTTAACGATTCATTGATTACTAAATTAGTTAATGATTATTTTAATCCATTAATCATGATTAATTTGATTGTTTCAGCCCTCAATAAAATAACTGAATTCAATCATATCTACAATCCATGGATCTATCTAGTGATGATGAGGGGCTTCATTGGGGCCTTAAAGCTGTTCAGCAAATGTGTTTTAAAACAGTTAATTTCTCGGACCCTTTTGTGGGCCTTAAAGGGTTAATTTTATGTCGACCTTTGACCTCGCCTCCGTCCCCCGTTCTGAACCATTCTTATTTTAGTGTATTCTAATAAACATCTTAAACTGCTCCTTGTTTCCCCGTCTGTTTCTGCATGTGGGCCAAACATCTTAAAGCCATGACATCCTTTACTGGGCCTTTCCATTGACTTCCATTCATTTCTACAATCTAACTGTGACATATAGTAAGCTGTTCAGTAGGCAGCAAATATGCAAAAGAGAACAGAAACAACTAATTTGTTGCTGGCTGTCAGTATACGAGACTGAAGAAAATCCGTGAACAGAAATGCAATAAACGCCACATTCACTGGATGTTCATGTCTCAGGCTCAAGCGAAACAACCGATGCTACAGCAGCTGTGAGTGCGCTGACGGCTAGATCAACGCAAGGATTAAGATTTTGTTTTGCACTTTTGGATTCCCCATCGCACTGGAAGAAAATGTTAAGCTTTTATTTATGGACTATAGAACAAATTAAAATAGTCATCTGTCTGTTGAATGGATTTATTTATGGTCACTCGATCAAATTAAACTATTTTGCACTTTTTTGAATGAATTTAATGAGACTACATTACGTTATCCTGCAACTTTGTTTGGATTTAAGAAATAATGTGTTCTTTAAAAACATATGAGAGGAATTTTTTTTTTTCTGGCTTGTAAAAATAATGCTTGGCCAGTAAATAATTTTGTCTTCCAGTCCACTTGGCTGTAGAGTCAAATGCTATGTTCACACCGGACGCAGCAGGAGCAGCAAAATCGCATCTGCTGCTTCATTTTTGCTGCTTGTACCAGTTTAGTTCTGACGCGCGGCTGAAGCATCTTTGCTGCTCTGGCTGCGCAGTGCCAAAGTGTGTCTGACGCGCGTTGAGCGGAGCTACTCTATCCTTTCTTTGCCTTGCAGCTATTTTTGCTGTGATCAGTGGGAATAAAGTAGTTTTAATATGTTTTTAAGTGAGAAAATCCACCTGAAAACTTAATCAGTGCAGTCAGTTCATTCAGATTACCATCCTGCCTTCTAATATTATTTCTGTCGGAGCCGCTCAGACCCCCACATACCAGCGGTGCGCCGTCAGTAGGAATCCCATTCAACAGCAGCCTCTGGCCGGGTCGCCTCCTTGCGGTTCACCGCGGCAGCTAGCAGGTGTTTTTCATCTAAATAATCCAAACTGCAGGCAGCAGGATAATAAAAGCGGACATATTCTGCCGGCAGATTTCTACATTTTAAGTTAATTTAGGCGTCAATAAAGTGTTTCAGAGGAGTGATCACAGGGCTCTGTGTCATCAGCGATGTGTCTGTCTCTCTGCCAGCTCCCAGATCAGCGTCTCTGATTGGTTGACGTGGCGCGTTGAGCAGCAAAAGTTCAGTTTTTCCATCTCGAGCAGCGGCGCATTTGCGGCGCGGCGCGCGCGTCATATGCTTAAACGTTCCCGACGCGCTGCTTCAGCTGCTCAAAATGCGCCGCGGGACCTTTTGCTGCGCCTTAACGCGCGTCAACCATTGACTTTGCATGTAAACTCGCTGCTTCTGCTGTGTCCGGTGTGAACGCAGCAAAAGAGTTAATTTTAGACTCTGGACATCTTTAACAAGTCAACTCCAGGACAGACAGCATTTTAATGCACTAATTGGACAAAACATCCCATATCATGCTGACTCTACCTCCATGCTGGACTGTTGGATTGAAACGTTTGTGCTGATAAGCTCCATTTATGGCACTGATTAATGTTTCCCAACATCTCTTCATTAAGGACCTCTGTCCAAAATACTTTGTCCTAGAAGTCTTGTGCTGAAGAACTGCTTGAGATAAGCTTTTATTAAAAGTATTTTATGTTAAAAAAAAAAAAAAAGAAAAAAAAAAAAAGGACAGCAGCTAAAGTCTCTATGCGTTCCCAGACTGCTGCCATGGAGCTCACATATAAACTCCTGTAACATAACACGCCTGTTTACATGAAGTGTCCTGGACATGTGGTCTGAAACGAAAAGTCTTTGCATGAGTCACCACTTGTTGCTAGGAGACTAAAAGGTTCAAAAGACGTGAAACATGAGGTCATGCTAAGAGAGAGTGTGTGTTGTGTCTGAAAGCCGTGAGGCTAAAACACAGCCAGATGTGGCGGTCATCAGTGGAGTAAACAGCTGGACGACGCCATGAGGAGTTCATACGGAGACATCTTTTAGACTTCCTGATTCTGACCTGTTCAGACAATAATAAACACCTGATGAATCTTTCTCTACTCTTTCTGATCCGACGCACCTAGAGAACAACGCTGTGTTTGAACACATGGTTCTAATTTGAACCTACAGCAGCAGCCCAGGCTGTGACGTCTAGTACCAACGAATCAGGAGGGTAGAGGATTCAATGAAAGACCAAACCAGCTTCTATAATCCAGAATCTGCTCTGCAACACGTGAAGGATTGTTTCCTTACTTGTGGAAGCGTCCTGCTCTGTCTTCATTGTCGGCGTACAGGAACAACTTTAAGGCGTAGTTTTCGATGTGAGCGTTGCCGACAACCTCCTGACCGATGGACTCGTTGTCGCTCAGCTCCTTCTTCATCTGTGGAACAAACAGACAAAGATCATACAGTTAGCATTAGGGATGGAACGGTTTATGAAAAACGTCCGAACCGTTCAGTTCGACTGTCTCGGTTCGGTTCGCGTGTGTTGCGTTCGGTTCATGACCACCAAAGCCAACCAACAGTAGTAAACAAGAAGAAGAAGAAGCGAAGCAGCGTAGCCGGGTGTAGCAGAAAAAAATCAGTTGTTGTGGAGAATTGTGTGGGTATGGCGAGTGGGAAAGAACAGGAGTTGGAAGACGCGCCAGCAGCACTTTATAGGTCTGCTGTATGGGACCACTTTGCATTTAGAGTGACCTACGATGACGGCGGGAAGAAAGTTGTGGATAAAAGTGCAACAGTGTGCAAGCATTGTGCAACACGTTTTGTTTATGCTAACAGCAACATGACCAACATGTCAGGCTAACCCCGAAATCCCACATACTCCGTCAGCGCTCCGCCCCACTGCGTTCCAGACCGCCTCCACAAAGCAAAGCCTACAGCCTCCTCTGTGGCTCCCATATGCTCCGCTCTGAGTTCCTTGGAGATCGTAGAGGGCATGCGCCAGATGATTAAATTCAAAGCAGCAAAACATGTAGAAATGATCATTAATAATTAATTTTTAAGGGATTTTGGGGTACAGTGGAAAAAGGATCTAAAAATAAGTAGAAATGTCTTAAATTAAGTGTATTTACGCTTAATTTGAGTAGGTAAATGAGATCGTTTGCCAATGGAATTAGTATTTTTGCTCTTAGAATAAGAAAATTAGATAAAATGCACCTGAAATAAACAATGCAATTGTGTTTTCTTATTGTAAGTGTAAATTGTCTTGTTCCATTGGCAAAATCTCTCTTTTACAAGAGTCTTTAACAAGAATTTTTAAGACTTTTTAATGCCACTTGAAATAAAAATTTAAGACCAAATTCACAAGAAACACAAGAAAAACCTGCTTGTGACAACTTAACCCAAAGGTTTATTTTAACATAAACCACTGCACTAATGTTTCACATTTTGAAAAGCTTCCCATACAGGAAGAAAGCTAAAAACAACAATAATTTAACTGAATTCACAAACTTTTTTTTTAGCAGGGAACAAAACAAATCAGTTTTAAAACCCCAACATAACAAGTCTTTTTTGCAGTTATTTTTTTTTGTATGGTTTTCTTAGTATGTTTGATTTGGTGATAAGTGGAGGCGTTGCAGAGACAAGGGTGGAACAAAACTGAGAAATACCGGTGTAGGTACCAGATTGACTTGGGCTTCCAGATTGACTCGGGGGGCCTGCGCCTTTTGATGACGTCACAATACATAATTGTTTTAACGTTTGCACAATTGCGCAAAACATTTTGATTGGTCTGGACAGCTTACTAAAGTAATTATAGCGGGGTGTAGGTTTTATTCGAAAGCGGGATTGCGGTTTGTAAACGGACAATTTTACGAAGAAATTCTCCATGGTCCCTGCGCCTTCCGATGATGTCACCAAATTCGCCATGGGCCTTGCGCCTCCCGATGACGTCACATTATGGCAACGCCACTCAAACAAACTACATTGAGCCCGCGGTCTGCATTGGTAACGAGAATACATTCAGGAGAATGAAGCTAAAGGGATACAAAAAATAAACTTGTAACATTACAAAAACAAAAATACTACGAATCTGTAAACAAATTAATGAAAAATTAATGTTTTAATGTATTATAGGTATTTGGTCAATTAACGGACAGTGCCAAACGATTACCGTTTATTGGCTAAATAAAATAGATTTGTGACAAATAGAGACCGCGGGCGCAATGTAGTTTGTTTGAGTGGAGTTGCCATATCGTTACGAGTGGCGTTGCCATATAGTGACGGGCGGAGTTGCCATATTATGACGTCATCAAAAGGCGCAGGCCCCCGAGTCACTCTGGCAGCCCGAGTCAATCTGGTACCTACACCGGCTGTTTCTCCGTAACTCTATTTTGACGCTTTGTGTTTCGCGCTTCGCATGTGCGACTCCACTGCCTTAATTCCCATCGTTCTGAGCTTGAATGACTTCTTGCACAAAATCCACTGAGCCTCATGTATGTTCCCTGGTTTTAGCCATGGAGAAAACTCTTGGCTGGAGCCAATTTTCCTTACATTTACACTTGCTCATATTTTCCAGACAAAAAGTAAATGGCGCATCTCCCAAATGTCCCGGCCGCAACAGCGCTTTTATTGGTTCCGCTATCGGGACGGAACCAATAATGGTGAGCAGTTATTTTTTTTAAATAAAAAAGGTAAATTTTAATGTTTTATTTAGATTACAAAAATAAATTATAATAAAAATAATCCCATTTATGTTTTTAAAAATTAAGACCTACAAAAGATTGATTTAAGACATTTTAATACCAGTTAAGGCCTTAGTTTTATTTTGAAGAATTCAATGCCTTTTAAGACTTTTTAAGGACCCGCAGGAACCCTGTCTATGTCTGCTTCTGTCTCCTTGAACCCCAGTGGGCCTCAGCAGATGGCCGCTCACACTTAGCCTGGTTCTGCTGGAGGTTTCTTCCTGTTAAAAGGGAGTTTTTCCTCTCCACTGTCACTACAAGCACGCTTAGTGTCAATGAGTCGATGCAATCAACTGGTTTTCCTTATCTAGCAAACTTTGAATCAATCTGACTGTATGATCTGGTTGAATTGTAATGTACATTGAGATGACATGTGTTGTGAATTGGTGCTATATAAATAAACTGCATTGAATGTAATTGTCTTAATGAAAGGAGTCAAGCATTAACTTATCAGAAGCTGAGGCACCCAAAGGACAAGAAACCTAAGTCGCCTTTAAAAACTGCAGTAATATAGCAAAACAATGATGTAAAACCTTAAAGAACGGCTCGGCTCACTCAGTCACCTCAGCGACGCCATCTAGTGTGATGTCAGACTCATGTCTCTTGGCTAGAGTTTTCTCTTTCCTCTGTTTTACTCAACCGGCAGGGCGTCAGGTTTCAGGTAAAAGCAGGTAAGAAAACACTCTAGTTTCCTCCAATAGCTGCAGCCTGAGAAGCCTGAATAGAAAGTCTGTTCACTGGTTTAAAAACAGCGGCACAGGAATGTAAAACCATGGAGGACAATCGGTTTGGGAATATAAAGAATCTGCGTTCAAAGAGAGCTCTGAGGGAGTCTGAGTTAAGCTAACATTTCATCAAAACCCCTGCACCAAAACTCGGCTTTTTAACAGTGTAATAAACAGATACACTGGTGATAGGTGAAGGTCAGTTCCTCTAAATAAGGATTGGTTCAGTTTCACCTGTTAGACCTTCATTTCATTACAAGACTGCCAGCTGTAGAAAAAACTACATATATAATACAGATTGTTTTTACTTGAAATCAATAAATCAGATTGAAGGTAGATGGAAAAGTATGATCATGGTAATGTCATGTGTCCTTCTATCTTGCAGTCCTAGTTGGTATAATACTGATAGAAATACAAAAATAAATCAGGCAAATAAAGACTAAAATTCACTGTATACTTTAATAAATTCTTAAGGTAAAGAGAAGATCAACAATGCAAGTCTATTATGTTTAGATGGTCAGCAAGGAATAATTAATGGATCATTATCTTTACCTGAATTTAGCATTGATCAATCAAAAAAAAATAAAAGTAATAATTCTTATCAGTCTGGGAGCGGCCATTTTTGCCCAAATATAGTAACCCCTCCCTCCTGCCATCTTCCGGCAATGACGTCACGATGCGGTAAGCCTAGCGCCATTCTCCCCGCTTTAAAAGCAAAATCAATGGGAACTACTAGACACATCTGCAATCAACAACAATTATTGAAGATTTCCAGAGGACTTCACCATTGAAATTCACCAGAGCTATAGTGAAACTGACAATGCCCATGTGCATGGCAGCTGGATGTTGGAATACATCGGGTAAAAGTGAAAAAACATTATTTATTTCAACTTTCCGATTTATAATCATCCACGGACAGGTTCATCGTTGGATTGCCAACTTGAAGAGGGAGGATTTGCCATCGAACTGCTGGCCAGAGAAAAAACCCGTAATATGTAGCCAACATTTGGAAGAAGAATGTTTTCAAGATGACTTGGATAATAGCGCTTTGTGACAAACACCAGATACAGCACTGGGACTTGATCAACAGCCGATACCGCACCGTGACGTCCCCGTAAACACTGGGACGGAACTCAAAGGTAAAGTAAATGACTCTTATTTCAACCGTTGCGTATATTAGCTGTGACTTATGAATTAAGATGTTATGACGGAAAATTTGATTGACAGATGACCGTTGATATGTGATTCGCCGAATTCAGGTGTGGAAGCTGAAATGAAATAATAATAAAAAAAACAACACAGATTTTAAGACAGAATTTTTTTTAAATAGAAATTTTCTAAATTTTGGGACAATATCGTCTGTCTGATAAGGAGTACATTTATCTACACGTTTAAGCCAGAATGATTTAACATTTCAAATATGATTTCCCTAAGACTTTAAAAAAATTAAATTAAAATCAAAATACATGTAATAGTGTAAAATATTCATAAAATATATTTAAATTGCGCAAGGGGGGCGCTGTGGAGCCGCGAATCAAGATGGCAGCTTAAAGTGGATGCTCCGTGAGACCTGCACCAAAACTTCGATAAAACCCAGAATTAGAAACGTAATTTGGATCTGAAGATGTCAAAATCGACCACTCTTAAGGATTGTGATATTTTCTCACGAAAACGCGGTTCCCAAAAACCAACTAAAACGGATATTTCGGGAACAGAGCAAGACAAAGAAGGTGCCGCTAGCATTGATAGCATGTGTGACCTTAGCACCGTACTAGCTGAGCTTCGGTCATTACATTCAGAGTTCGGTGGATTTGGAAATAAACTGGACAGCATAGATAACCGTATGGGTGAAATGACGAAGTCCATCGCTTCTCTGGAAAAAAACATAGCAGAGGTGAAGCAAAATGTCGCGGCTAATGCTACTAGACTGGAGGAAGCTGAAAACAGAATCGTGTCGGTGGAGGACCTTTTAGAAGCTAGTACGGCTAGTCTGACCAAAGCCCTGAAGCGAATATCCTACTTGGAGACGAAGACCGACGACCTGGAGAATCGAGGCCGAAGGAAGAATCTGCGCCTTTTTGGGCTCCGGGAGAGCGCTGAGGGTCAGCGGCCTTTACCGGAGTTTATACGGGAGATGCTGCCGCGCTGGCTGGAGACTGATAGATCCTTCATCATTGAGAGGGCCCACCGCACCCTGGCACCTCCGAAGCCGAACCAGCACAGAGCCGTTCTCATTCGTTTCCTGAATTTCCAAGATCGGGAATTTGTTTTCCGCTCTACAAAACAACGCAATATTCAATACGATGGGAATAAACTTTTCTTCACTCAAGATCTTTCAGCAGAAACCATCCGACAGCGAGCTGAGTTCGATAACATCAGGAAGGCTTTTTCTGAAAAGGGAATGTTCCGCGGGTTTCAATATAATCCATGCAAAATGAGGATCCTCCACAAGGGGAAGATACAGCTGTTTTCTTCTCCTAAGGAAGCTGGGGATTTCCTCCGCACATACACTGGAGAGAACTGACAGTACTGGTGAGCGGTTCAGTTCCTGAACCACAAAATCAGCTGCTTATGACTGATATTTGTTTTTCTCTGTCTCAGCTGACACAATATCCAGCTAATTTTTGGTGTATGTATAAGTCATAGGTAGCTACGGAGTGACTTTGTTTTGGCTTTTAAATTTATTTTCTCTTCTCGTATGTGGGATAGTTCTATATGTTCGTATAATACTTTTAACAAATACTTTTGTACTTGCTGGTTATGTATGTTACGTTAATACGAAATATCTTTGGTTAAACGCCTCTCAGAAGAGGGAATTTATGGCTATTTATGGGTTCGCTGTATTAATGATTATACTATGGTGTATGGTTCACGGGCACCACTGTTGCTTTTGAAGTGGGTTTCATAGTTCAGCTACTCCTCTTATTAGTGGATTAGCAAAAGCCCCAATTTATTAATCTGAGTAAGGGAGGGGGGGGGAAGTTAAGAGTTATGTGTCATTTTCAGGGTTTTTTTCTTTTATTTAGTTACTTATTTTATTTTACTCAAATCTTTGTGTATTTTCCGTTAACTCAGCATCATGTTTGGTTATTACCTTTCCAAAACAAAAACAAAGGATGGAACAAGTTAATACTCACATCTCTTACATAAAAATTACAAGTTGGAATGTGAGAGGTCTTCGGAAACAAACTAAACTGAAACAGGTTATAAACAGGATTAAGCAACTTAAATCGAAGATAGTTTTTCTTCAAGAAACACATTTAACAAATTGTGAGATAAAGTCTGTTAAAAATAGATGGCCGGGCCAGGTGATATATGCATCATATAATAATTATGCAAGAGGCGTAATTATTTTTGATCCATAAAAGCATACCATTCCAAATTGTAAGAACAATAAAAGATTCAGCTGGTAGGTATGTAATTGTCCAGGGTAACATTTTCTCATTTACTTTAAATTTAGTGAGTTTATATGGTCCAAATGAAAATAAGCCAAAATTTTTTGAAGACCTGTTTCTTACTATATCTACTCTTAAAGGACTTTATGTAATTGGAGGAGATTTTAACTGCACTTTAAACCCAAATATTGACCGATCAATTGGCCCAGATGCTTATAAAAATCAAACTAGAAAATTAATAAGTCAATATATATTGGTGGAAGTGTGGAGAGAACAAAATCCTGACAAAATAGAATTCTCTTGTCACTCTAGTATACATAAGTCCCGCTCACGTATAGACTATTTCCTTGTTTCAAGAGAACTTTTATCCATGATCAAACAATGTCAGTATGACAGCATAGTGATCAGTGATCATGCACCTATCTCATTAAACATGCACATAGAAAACTTGGTGCATAATACACCTCGTTGGCGGTTTCAAGCAAAATGGCTACAAGATCAAAACTTTGTCAGATTGATAGGGGAGAAGATAGATACTTATTTTGAATTAAATACGGATCAGACTTGCGCTTCAGTGAGATGGGAAGGATTCAAAGCATATATTCGAGGTGAAATTCTTAGCTATACAAGTACAAAAAACAAACAACAAAAGAAGCGAATGGAAACTTTGGATAAACAAATAAAACTCTTGGAATTAGAATTAAATACCAATGATGACCAAACAAAGCAGAGTGAATTGTTACGTTTGAGAACTGAATATAATAAATTATCTTATGAAGCAGCAGCAAAAAGTTTAATGTGGTTAAAACAATCTTATTATGACCAAGGAGAGAAAGCTGGGAAATTATTGGCGTGGAGAATTAAGAAAATACAAAGCGAAAGAGCAATTAACAGCATAAAGACCCCCTCTGGTAGGGTAACAGTAGATCCAGCTGAAATTAACGATAGCTTTAGGCAATTTTATGTAAATCTATATAAATCGGAGTGCCACCATGCTTCGGAAGAACAAGATATGTTCTTAGATCAACTTCAGTTTCAGACACTTACAGAAGAGACAAAAAAGGAATTGGATATAAATTTAACGATTGAAGAAATTTCACAGGCCATACAAAGTATCAACAGTGGTAAAGCTCCTGGGCCAGACGGTTTCCCTATTGAATTCTACAAAACGTTTAAAGAAAAACTTATAACCCCGCTCTTCAATATGTATGAAGAAGCATTTAGAAGTGAAGTTCTCCCACCTACTCTGAGACATGCAATGATCATACTGATTTTAAAGCCTGGTAAACCCCCTGAGGAGTGCTCCTCATTTAGACCAATCAGTCTGATGGGGGTGGACACTAAAATACTTTGCAAAGTTCTAGCAAACAGACTGGACCCCTTTATCTCATATTTAGTTCATAATGATCAAAATGGCTTTATACCAAAGCGTCAAGGGTTTCACAATATAAGAAGAGTCCTGAACATAATTCATGAGAAATTTGATGCTAAAGATACTGCTTTATTATCACTTGATGCCCGACAGGCCTTCGATAGAATTGAATGGTCATACCTATTTAACGTTCTTCCGAGGTATGGATTTGGTTCCAATTTCCTCAAATGGGTTAAACTTTTGTATACAATTCCTGAAACCAGTGTTTGGACAAATAATTTAGCCTCCAAACCTTTCATATTAGAACGTTCCACTCGCCAGGGTTGCCCATTATCTCCGATGTTATTTGTCTTAGCTATAGAACCCTTGGCAATGATGATAAGAATGCGAACTGATCTATTTGGCATTCAGTTGGGAAACCAAGAGCATAGACTGGCATTGTATGCTGATGATCTGATCGTTTTTTTGACAAGTTTGTCCATTAGCATCCCAAACTTAATGCAACAAATAGAGTTGTTTGGTCAGTTTTCTGGCTACAAAATAAATTATTCAAAGTCCTCTATTCTATTTTTGAACAGGGACGAGAGACTGAACCCGGTTATACAGACCCCCTTTATCAACGCAAGGGAGGGATTTGTGTACCTTGGTGTTAAGATCACCCCAGACATTAAAACAATTGTACCAGCAAACTATGATCCTCTGGTCAGTGAAGTAAACGAGTCACTGAATAATTGGATGATAATGCCCATATCAATGATTGGCCGAATAAATGTGATTAAAATGAATATATTGCCAAAGTTTTTGTATCTTTTTCAGACAATTCCTTTGCCTCTTCCAAAACAATTTTTTGATGGTTTAAATGGTATTTTCAGTAGATTTATTTGGAATAATAAAAAACCTAGATTAAGGCTTCGCCTGTTGTACCTGCCATATGAGAGAGGGGGGTTGCAACTTCCTAATCTTAAATTGTATTATTGGTCCGCCCAGCTACGTTCAGCTATGTTTTACTTTTCAACCGAAACACCCCCAGCATGGATAAAAATTGAAGAATTAATAACAAACCTTGGATTAAATCTGTATTTGTATTCCGCAAGACCAAAGCAACTGATAAAAATGACAAAAAATCCCTTTCTGAAAAATACAATTGATGTTTGTTATAGGACCCATCAATATATTGGAGATACCCCTTCCATTTCATCTTTCTCACCCATCTGGGGGAACAGATATTTTAAGACAGGGACAGCTGATGGAGGTTTCAAAATCTGGGCAAATAAAGGTTTACAGAAACTGGCAGATCTTTATAAGGATGACAGGCTTCTGACATTTGAACAGTTATGCCAAATATATAGCATTCCAAAGAAACACTTTTATAAGTATTTACAAATTAAACATTTTATTATGTCAAAACATAAAACGATTGAATCCAAACCACCACTATCATACCTAGAGAATATTGTGCTAGAAAATTTAGAGAGGAGAGGTCATATTTCTTTATTTTATATAGCTTTATTAAGGCACGATGAGGAATCCACTGTAGATAAATTGGATGCATGGAGAGCTGATATTCGAGAAGAGATAAAGGTATTGGACTGGAATACTGCATGTGTAAAAGCCCAAAAGCAATCAATCAATACAAGCATGAAACTCCTTCAGTACAAGTGGTTGATGAGAACTTACATAACTCCAGTCAAACTGAACCGCTGGGATCCTAACATCCCAGATATCTGCTGTAAATGTTTGGTTGGAAGGGGTACTCTCTTTCACTGTGTATGGGAGTGTCCAAAGTTACAACAATATTGGAACGTGGTTACGAAGACTTTGTCAGAGATCGTTGGAGTGAATGTACCTGCTGAGGCCAAAATGTGTGTTTTGGGTATTTATTCAGAGAACTGTGCTTTTAATTCCAGACAGTTAAAACTGATTGACTTTGGACTCCTGCAGGCCAGGAGATTAATATCTCTATACTGGAAAAAAATAGATATACCATCAAAGCACATGTGGGTGAAGGAGATGTCATCCTGTATGGCTCTGGAGCAACTCACTTATATTGTCAGAGGAAAAGGAGCAAAATTTGAAAAGACGTGGTCACCGTTGACCGAGTTTCTGAAACGTTACAAAGGACATTAAGAGAACTGTGCAGAGATTGCTGGGTTTATTTTATTTTATTTTTTTTCCTATTTATTTATTTTACTTTTTTTTTTCCTTTTCTCATTGTTCATTATTGTTTATTTGTGTTTGTTGGCTTTGGGGACCAAGTTATTTTTTAAGAATCTGTGTTAAGTGTATCACTGTCACTTGCTTTTTTTCTTTTGTTATAAAATTCAATAAAAATATTTCATAAAAAAAAATAAAAAATTGCGCAAGAATTTTTAATACATGCAAAAATAAAATCTCCCTCTTGCCACTAGGGGGTGCTGCGGCACCCCCAGCACTCCCACTTCGGCCATGGCACTCACTGAAAACATGATATGCGACATAAGTCATCCTTTATCGACTCATTACAGTATTTTAAGGTGAAGTCACCTGCTAATCGGTGTAACACAGACCTCTGTGACTGACAGCAGTCTTTGGCAGAAAACAAGCTATTTAAGAAATAATTTTCTAGCGCCCCATGAGAGAAACGATCCAGTAGACATCAGGCAGCTTACCCGGTTAGCAGCTCCACTTTAGAGCTGTTCATATTTCCACAATGGGACCTTTTAATAGCAGGAAACAGACAAAAATGATTCAACGTTTCTAATGCTATGTTCCGACCACAAGCGGCAAGAGCAGCAAAAATGCTTGTACAAGTTTAGGTCTGATGCACGCCTGAAGCATCTCTGCTACTCTAGCTACGTGGTCGAAAAGTGGGTCCGATGTGCGTTGGGCGGAGCTACCCTATCCTTTCTTTGCCTGTAACAATAGCAGCTATATTTGCTGTTATAAGTGAGTATAAATTAGTTTTGTGTTTTTAAATGAGAAAGTCCACCAGAAAACTTATTCTGTGCAGTCAGTTCATCAGGATTACCATCCTGCCTTTAAATCATTGGACTCCCCACACCCAACCTCACAGACGCAAACCAACAGGCCATTGGACGTTTTTCATTCTCCATAGAACGGGACCCCACTCATCCACTACAGGACTACCTCATACCCCTCCCCTCTGGACGGAGGTACAGGGCACTCAGGTGTAGAAGGGCCCGTTTTGGCAGGAGCCTGATCCCTTCAGCCATCACCTTTTTAAACAACAGGCCCCGTTTAGTGCATCATGTCTTGTATCGTGTCTTGTACTTGTGCTGGTGTTTACTGTGGTGTCTTTTTTTATGCCTTTGTGTAAACGAGCTCTGTGTATGTGGAAAAGAATCTCCCCTTGGGGACAAATAAAAGTCTAAAGTCTACAGGTGCTGGTCATAAAATTAGAATATCATGAAAAAGTAGATTGATTTCAGTAATTGCATTTAAAAAGTGAAACTTGTATATTATATTCATACATTACATACAAACTCATATATTTCAGATGTTTATTTTGTTTAATTTTGATGATTACAAATGACAACAAATGAAAATCTCAAATTCATCATATCAGAAAATTAGAATATTACTGAAGACCAATAAAAACAAAGGATTTATAGAAATGTTGGCCAACTGAAAAGTATGAACATGAAAAGTATGAGCATGTACAGCACTCAGTATTTAGTTGGGCCTCCTTTGGCCTGTATTACTGCAGCAATGCGGCGTGGCATGGAGTCGATCAGTCTGTGGCACTGCTCAGGTGTTATGATAGCCCAGGTTGCTCTAATAGTGGCTTTTAGCTCTTCTGAATTGTTGGGTCTGGTGTATTGCATCTTCTTCTTCACAATACCCCATAGATTTTCTATGGGGTTAAGGTCAGGAGAGTTTGCTGGCCAATTAAGAACAGGGATACCATGGTCCTTCAACCAGGTACTGGTAGCTTTGGCACTGTGTGCAGGTGCCAAGTCCTGTTGGAAAATGAAATCTGCATCTCCAAAAAGTTGGTCAGCTGCAGGAAGCATGAAGTGCTCTAAAACTTCCTGGTATGTGGCTGCGTTGACCCTGGACCTCAGAAAACACAATGGACCAACACCAGCAGATGACATGGCACCCCAAACCATCACTGACTGTGGAAACTTTACACTGGACTTCAAGCAACGTGGATGAAGTGCCTCTCTTCTTTTCCTCCAGACTCTGGGACCTTGATTTCCAAAGGAAATGCAAAATTTACTTTCATCAGAGAACATGACTTTGGACCACTCACCAGCAGTCCAGTCCTGTTTCTCTTTAGCCCAGGCAAGACGCTTCTGACGCTGTCTGTGGTTCAAGAGTGGCTTGACACAAGGAATGCGACAGCAGAAACCCATGTCTTTCATACGTCTGTGTGTGGTGGTTCTTGAAGCACTCACTCCAGCTGCAGTCCACTCTTTGTGAATCTCCCCCACATTTTTGAATGGGTTTTGTTTCACAATCCTCTCCAGGGTGCGGTTATCTCTCTTGCTTGTACACTTTTTTCGACCACATCTTTTCCTTCCCTTCGCCTCTCTATTAATGTGCTTGGACACTGAGCTCTGTGAACAGCCAGCCTCTTTAGCGATGACCTTTTGTGTCTTGCCCTCCTTGTGCAAGGTGTCGATGGTCGTCTTTTGGACAACTGTCAAGTCAGCAGTCTTCCCCATGATTGTGTAGCCTATAGAACTAGACTGAAAGACCATTTAAAGGCTTTTGCAGGTGGTTTGAGTTAATTAGCTGATTAGAGTGTGGCACCAGGGGCCATCAATTTTGAACCTTTTCACAATATTCTAATTTTCTGATATGATGAATTTGAGATTTTCATTTGTTGTCATTTGTAATCATCAAAATTAAACAAAATAAACATCTGAAATATATGAGTTTGTATGTAATGTATGAATATAATATACAAGTTTCACTTTTTAAATGGAATTACTGAAATCAATCTACTTTTTCATGATATTCAAATTTTATGACCAGCACCTGTAATCATTTCTAAGTCGGAGCCGCTCAGACATCGGCGGTTCTCCGTCACTGGGAATCCCGTTCAACAGCAGCCTCTGGCCTGGCCGCAGCTTCGCGGTTTTCCGCTACTGTAGGTGGCAGCTGGGAGTAGATGTTAGCATTTTTCCACGTATGTAATCCAAACTGCAGGCACCAGAATAATAAAAGCGAACATATTCTGCCGGCAGATTTAGACATTTTAAGGTAATTTAAGCATTAATAAACTGTTTCAGAGGAGTCATCATAGCGCTCTACATCAGCAGCGCTGTGTCTGACTCCCTGCCAGCTCCCAGACCAGCTCTTCTGATTGGTTGATGTGGTGCTTCGAGCAGCAAGTTAAATTTTTCCAACTCAAGCAGCTGCTGCTACTGAAGTGCATGTCAGATGCTCAGACACGCTGCTCCTGCTGCCCTAAACGCGCTGCAGGACCTTTTTACTGCAACTTGATGCGCATCAACTATTGACTTTGCATGTAAACTAGCTGCTGCTTCTGCTTCGTGTGAATCTGACTCTTCCATTCAACAGAGATGTTTATATTGATAATGTTTTGATGGAGTGGTTATAATTGAATGATGTATTGGGAAATTTTAGACCATCCCAGATAGTTTAGAACAACAGTAGAATTAATGAATTCAAACACAGGCGTTCCGCATGCGAGCATCAAAGCGGCGGATGTGTTTCTGCACACACATCCAAACTGTGACGTTATTAAGATTCCAGGGCTTCTGTAAAAGCTGCCTCCAGGGTGAACTGGATGTGCTTTAATTGGCTCAGAGTGATTAACAAGGAGAGTCCTGCATCACTTCTTCTTTCCTCTAACTCTAGGTAGACCAGATTTCCCTCAGGCTTCAACTGTTTAAAGACTGTCCAAAAGTTGTAGCAACAGAAAGTCATAACATGAAAAGTGTTTCATTGACACTGACGTTTAAAGGTGTTTGAATTATACATGGTCTTTGCTGCACAATAAAAACTCAACTTAGGTGTAAACAGATGGGATTGCCATAAGCATGCTTTTAGGGTTATATTTCAAAGTTTAACAAAAAAAACAAAAAAAGAAAGAAAAAACACCACTAGGCTGCATAAATGTGAAACATCATCAGGTTGGAGGTGCTTAAGACCTTTTTTATCGTTTTGTACATAATAAAAGAATATTTAATCTTCTCTTCTGGACAACTCTCTCCTTTTTGTTTTCTAAATTCTCATTATTTTCACCCTTTCTTCATAATTGAAGGCGAGCTTCATATCTTCCCCTAGTATGCAAACCATCAGATTGATCCGGTACGACGATGCTCTGATCCACGAACACTCTGACCATCGGACAGTGTGCGTACCAGATCTACTCGGGTGGTCAGATTTGCTCTGGGCCACGCCCCTTTTTATGACATCAACATATGGCAACTCCACTCCGACAAACTGTATTGCAACTGTTTCCTAAGAATCAAATCTCTTTTGGAGTCTCAACATATTATTCCCTATATTTGCTATAATTTTACATTTCATTGGCGATCTAAAGTAGCTAAAAGTACAAAACAATCATAGTCAGCCTTCAAGGCAAGTACTGCGTTCTAAGATCAAGCTCTGCTATTTAACAAGGTGGCTTATTTTTATTCTTTTTATTCAGATCTGAGGGCAGAAGAAGACAAAGGGGACATCTTAAAAAAAAAAAATATTTACGTAGAGATTTTAGACCAAGAAAACAGTTTTCTTGTAGAAAACGAACGGTTGTTGTTGACACAAATTTAAAAGTAGTGTACTTTAATATGGCTAACTGGCCGAGCTAAAAAAAGGCTAACCGGTTAGCTACTGAGCACAGCTAGCCACAGGGCTACCCAACTCTCCCCCTTTATACCATGGTTTCGCATTTACTTAGTTAACAATAAACAGATTTTTTTTCAGTTTTGTAATCGATCAGGTAAACCTTCATTGATCATTATCGTTGTCTGGGCAACCACAATGTTTTACATCATGTGGCAACGTTCAGCCAATCATAGTGTTGAGATCGAAGATTCATAAGCCCCATTTACACTACCCTTGATAAATCGATCCATGCCGAGACCGGTCCGAGCTGGGATCAGTTAACCAGGCCGAGCTCGGTTCTGAAGACCGTTTACGCATCACGCTATCTCGACTCCTTGCCTCCTAGTGACGATCTACGGTATTACTGCCAGTACTGAAGGAGGAAATCAGGCAGTTGGTGGCGGTAATGCACCAAAAGTTGTTTGCCAACCGCCATAAAACACAAGAAGAAGAAGACGAAGAAGGAGGGAATCAAAATCAAAATGGCGGCGCCCGGCACATTCAGAAAGTTATGCTTGATTATTATTGCTGTACTTCGGTGTTATTGTTTAAAATGCTGCGTGGAGAAGATTCCGATTGTTGTTTATAGTTGAAGAAGAAGTTGTTCTTCTTCTGTTTCTAGAGGGGCATTACTGCCACCTACTGGAATGGAGTGTGAATCACGATGTGCAGCCAGACAGAGATGACACGTTCTGCTCATGCGCTCTTGTTACCAGAGAACTGAGCCAGGGAAAATCCGAGCCGAGCCCACCTCTGGAACTGGTCTGCAGTTAGCTCGGTTCGGTTGTGTCTAGCTCGGTTCAGTTCAGTTTGCTTTCCATTTACACACCATAAGTTATCTCAGTTACTGAGCTCAGACCGGTCTCGGCACAGTTTTTCAGGGGTAGTGTAAATGGGGTAATAGAGTGGAACAAAAACAAAGCCTTGTTTTGGCTTAGAAAACACGCAAATTAAACCAAACGAATGGGTCCAACCATTACAAATGGGCAGTCATTTGGTTTCCTTGTTAGCAAAAGCCACTTTTGCCTCTGAGGCTAACAAAGAAACCCAAATGAACCCCATTCCTAAGGGGCAGTTCGTCCTGTTCAATTTGCAATTTCAATTTCTGACATTTTGAATTGAAAAGACTTCCTGGATGGGAAGCGAAAGGTCTTCAAACTTTTTTTGGAATTAAGATGATGGCAACATATACTAAACATGATTTAATGATGCTGTACTGAAAACGGCAGCAATAGAATGCATAACAGATAGAAATCTTAGCAATAAGAAGCAGGATTATGAACTCGGTAATAATTGTGTTGTAAGCAGGGATGCTTATTAATGCTAACAGCTACCGGACATTAAAAATAATCCGAAAAAGGCAGAACACACAGTATAGAATAGGTATCCAGTATATGAAGGATGATGATTGTACCAAATAAGAAGAAAACGTTCCTACGGCAGGCTGCATGTTTCAGTATAACAGGATATTCTTGAGAGGGAAGAGCCTGAGTTTACTCCACTGCCTCCTGCAGAGGAAAATAACCTGGATCCCAACATGCTGCTCTGATCCTCAACTTAAGTGCAGGAAATGACAGGAATTAGCTGCACTTTAGCCGGCCATCTTCATCTGACAGCCTTGATGGGGTTCCATAAAGAGAAGAGGAGGAAGAGGAGGAGGAGGACTCACCGTCTCCAGCTGGTCCATGAGCTTCACAAGGAACTTCCTGCATTCTGGAGTTTTGCTGTCCAGCTTCATGCCCGTCTGCATGGCGTAGAGCCGACCTGTAAGAGGAAGGATGGTGGAGTTTTGAACTTCCTGCTGATTCCTTCATCTCCTCCTGACCCAACCCCCCCCCCAAAAAAAAATAAAAAAAACACACACCCTCAGTGAAAATGTATAATTCAGGACAATTTATTCCATATTTGCAGGAGTTTTACTTACCGTACTTTGTCACATCAAGGAGCACAGCTACATTTAGTCTGTTTGTCTTGCACAGCTTTTACTCTTTATACTATTTCTAGTCATTTTTTAAGCAAAATTTGGGGTTTTTAACCAAAAACATTTTAAAAGTCCAATTATTTATTTCAGACTACCACCTAGTTTTCATTATACAAAAAATTTTTTTTAAGAAACTTTAAATTTTTATCTATTTAACAGATTACATTCAATGACTTTTATCTACCAAGGGAACTATATTGTTTGTTTTTTAAAATCAAATCAATTATGTTTGACAGCATTTTAAATTTTCAGAATATCCAAAGAGTTTTTGTATTATGTTTTTATATTATTGTGTTTTTAAAAAATATTTGGAGAAATTTACAGTCATGTTCCAAAGCAATTAAGTTTCCTAAAACCACAAACATGTTTTGCTGTGGAATCCTTGTTTTATTTCTTTTTATAAATCATGTTTTATGGGAATCATGCTTTATACGGAAACCTTTCAGGTTTTCTTTATTTGCAAAACAATTTTTATTCATTTCAGGCAAAAAATAAATAAATAAAAAATCTTCTAAAATTCAATGAATCTTACAAGATCAAATTTCTAAAGATGTCGTCTTCCCTTTAGAAGAAGTCTTTCTGTTAGAAAATCATATCAAAGTAACTTCAAATTTTTTTTATGGTTTTCTGTGGGCTTTTATTCTCTTAATCTGATTTATCTTTTTCACTCTAAAACTAAATACCTTTTCGTAACATAATGTCACTTCTTTTTCCAAAACCAAACACATTTTAAAAACGGGACTTTCCTTAATTTTATACTATTTCCACTTTTTAAAATGCACCAATTAATTTTGTAGAAATTATAGTATTTTTTTTACGCCATAAGAACGTCTTTATATAAAAAAAAAGTCAAACATTCAGTACTGAAAATTATGGAAGAGGATTAGGGCCACTGAAAAAAAAAAGTTAACTGATTTTTACATTTTATTTCAGTTTAACATGGGAAAAAACTGACTTTTTTCTCAGAATTCTGACTGAATTCTGACAATAAAAAAAGTCAGAATTCTGAGAAAAAAGTCAGAATTCTGAGTAAAAAGTCAGAGTTCTGACTTTTTTCCCATGCTATACTGAAATAAAAAAAAAAAAAAATCAGTTAACTTTTTTTTTTTTTTCCAGTGGCCCTAATCCTCTTCCGTAGAAAATACTTTTAGAAATGTTTTAAACTTTTTTAATGAAAAAGCCACAATCTTTCTTTCTCCAACACTTATTTCCTGAAGTCTGGCTAACACCACCGCTATAAATCCTCCTGCCACCTACGGATGATCAGAGGTTTATCTTTCTGCAGGTCATTGAACTGATGCAGCTTGTAGTGTAAAAAAAGTATTCAACTATTCACCCCAGTTAAATAAACGGAGATTGATGGATTTTAATCAGTCGGCATTTTATTTTCATATCTTTGCAAAGACAGAACGGTTAATCATACAGTCCTGTACTGTAATCAGCCCTGTTCTGCCTGGGCAGCATTTGTTCCCCCTTAGTTGCAATAATGGAAAGTTGTCAGAGCAAAACAAATTACAGACATTTTGGTTAAACAGTAACTTCTTATGAATAAACCTTGAGAAAGAATCTGATTTGTTAAGGTATGTCTTGTCTACAGTCAGCTTCATGCAGGGGCATTGTGTGGCCTTGAGGTCAAACAGGCTGAGTGAAAACTTTTAGGGCGAGTAAAAAGGATAAATTAATTCATGAAATAAGAGAAACTAATTTTCCGACCACAAGCTTCACGCATCTGAAGCAACACGATGCGGCTTTGCTCTGTTGGGACATCTTGTTGCAATCCACACCGTTTGTTTACAGCGTTTCAGAGGCGTCACCATCCTGCACAGCAACCGGCAGAACAAAGTCCCGTTTCACAGAGAGAGAATGGTGAGCAGTCTCTGTCGCACGGCCAAGACTGCAGCAGCTCAGTGCTTCCAGAGACGCCACATGGATGCTGCCTCGGAGCGCAGAGAGCCACAGAGAAACAAAGGTGTCCCCTGTCCCCCAGGCCTCCCACCCTGACCATTCCTCCCATTCCTGCCATTCTAAGGCCCTCTGCTGGTCAGCACTCATGCAGGTTGCTGGTGTTACAGAAACGTTTCTTTAACCCGCGCTCAGACATAGAGGGAAACAGACTTTACCCACATATGGAAGACATCTTCAGTTAAAATCGAGGTAATATTTGGTCTTCCTGACGCTTAGATGATGCTTACATCACCTCTAAGGCTGCTTCCCACTGAGATGACGTCTCAACATCATTTCCTGTCCTGTTGATTCCAGCATGGAGAAAAAAGGAAGATGTTCAGATAACTTGTTGGAAATGATAAAACTTTCCTTTCCACTCTGCAGGCGTAAGATGCAACACTCTGCAGAAGCTGGACAGAATCAGCCTTCAACATTAAAGCAAAGGCAGGAAGGAGAGCGAGGAGACGCTTTGCAGACCGGGGGGGGGGGGGTTTCAGCCGATTTCAGCTCCGGCAAACATCAATGTCTCACATTCTAATGTCCATCAGCTTCAGCCTCCTTCAGATGAATTTAAAAGGTTTAAACTCCAGGTTTTCCGGGCTTTATTTTACAAGCTCTCTCTAAAGTATGAATAGAAACGAATAAACAGGTGGAGAAACAGAAGGATTAAAAGATATTTGGAAAAAAAAATGGATGACAGATGGATAAAAATATAGATAGAACAATAAACAGAAGCCTAAAAAAACATATAAAGGGAGGGACAGATGGATAAATGAAAAAGTGGAGTGAGAAGGACAAAAGGAACGGAAGGAGATAACTAAAAGGACGGATGATTAAAAACAGGAAGGCAGTTAAAAAGATGGATGTAAGGAGGGACAGACGGACGGATTAAAAGATGGAGGATCTGGAAGGTGGGACGGGTGACACAATTATTACTTTTTGTTCCCCAAATAGACTGATTTTTCTTCATTAAGAATGATAGGTAAATGAAATTTACAAATAAAGAAAATCAAAAAATAAAACTTTGAAAAACTCCATAAACAAAAAAAAGATTTTGTCAGAAAATTTACTTTTTTTTTTAGATTTTTCATTCTTTTATTCTAGTTTTTCAAATAATTTTTTAATCAAACTACAGATCTTATATTTCTAAAATTGACTATTTTATAGATTTACTTTTATGAATTTTATTTGTTTCAAATTAAGCTTCAAAGATCACATTCTCTCCCCTTCAAGCCCCAAAAGAAACACCTGCTTCCTATAACGTTGCCGCTAACGCCCATTCAGACCAATAGAAATGCGCCTTTGCTTGTCACTCTAGAAGAAAGCCCGCCCCCAGATGTGAAGAGGATAAAATACACTCACCGGCCACTTTATTAGGTACACCTGTCCAACTGCTCGTTAACACTTAATTTCTAAGCAGCCAATCACATGGCGGCAACTCAGTGCATTTAGGCATGTAGACATGGTCAAGACAATCTCCTGCAGTTCAAACCGAGCATCAGTATGGGGAAGAAAGGTGATTTGAGTGACTTTGAACGTGGCATGATTGTTGGTTCCAGAAGGGCTGGTCTGAGTATTTCAGAAACTGCTGATCTACTGGGATTTTCAGACACAACCATCTCTAGGGTTTACAGAGAATGGTCCGAAAAAGAAAAAACATCCAGTGAGCGGCAGTTCTGTGGGTGGAAATGCCTTGTTGATGCCAGAGGTCAGAGGAGAATGACCAGACTGGTTCGAGCTGATAGAAGGGCAACAGTGACTCAAATAACCACCCGTTACAACCAAGTTGGGCAGAAGAGCATCTCTGAACGCACAGTACGTCGAACTTTGAGGCAGATGGGCTACAGCAGCAGAAGACCACACCGGGTGCCACTCCTTTCAGCTAAGAACAGGAAACTGAGGCTACAATTTGCACAAGCTCATGGAAATTGGACAATAGAAGATTGGAAAAACGTTGCCTGGTCTGATGAGTCTCGATTTCTGCTGCGACATTCGGATGGTAGGGTCAGTATTTGGCGTCTACAACATGAAAGCATGGATCCATCCTGCCTTGTATCAACGGTTCAGGCTGGTGGTGGTGGTGTCATGGTGTGGGGAATATTTTCTTGGCACTCTTTGGGCCCCTTGGTACCAATTGAGCATCGTTGCAACGCCACAGCCTACCTGAGTATTGTTGCTGACCATGTCCATCCCTTTATGACCACAATGTACCCAACTTCTGATGGCTACTTTCAGCAGGATAATGCGCCATGTCATAAAGCTGGAATCATCTCAGACTGGTTTCTTGAACATGACAATGAGTTCACTGTACTCAAATGGCCTCCACAGTCACCAGATCTCAATCCAATAGAGCATCTTTGGGATGTGGTGGAACGGGAGATTCGCATCATGGATGTGCAGCCGACAAATCTGCGGCAACTGTGTGATGCCATCATGTCAATATGGACCAAACTCCCTGAGGAATGCTTCCAGCACCTTGTTGAATCTATGCCACCAAGAATTGAGGCAGTTCTGAAGGCAAAAGGGGGTCCAACCCGTTACTAGCATGGGGTACCTAATAAAGTGGCCGGTGAGTGTATGTAAAATTCAATCTTAAAATAATAAAAATTTGGAAATATATTTTCTTTTAGAAAAATGGAGAATGGAGCAAAATTCCTCTCAAAACCTCTTAAAAAAAAAAAAAAAAAAGATTTTGTCAGAAAATTCACTTTTTTTTTAGATTTTTCATTCTGTTATTCTAGATTTTTTTTAAAAAAATGAATCAAACTACAGATCTTATATTTCTAAAATTGACTATTTTTCAGATTTACTTTTATTTATTGTATTTATTTCAAATTAAGCTTCAAAGATCACATTCTCTCTCCTTCAAGCCCCAAAAGAAAGGTTTACTTTCTATAACGTTGCCGCTAACGCTCAGTCAGACCAATAGAAATGCGCCTTTGCTTGTCACTCCAGAAGAAAGCCCGCCCCCAGATGTGAAGAGGATAAAATCTATAAAATTCCAGCTGAAAAAATAAGATTTTTTTTTAAATGGAGAATGGAGCAAAATTCCTCTCAAAACCTCTTAAAAAAAAAATAAAAAATAAAAAAATAAAAAATATTTTCGTCCAACAACAATGGAATGAAATTGACTCCAAACCTTGAAAACTGCTCAAGGATCCTCCAGAGTTTTCCAGGCTGCATTGGAAGCCGCTTCTAAAGGCGAAAATGATGAAGCAGATCAACTTCATCTAAGTCCAGGTTTGCCTTTAGGTTTGAGATTTATTGGACATTGATGAGAGCTTTCTGGCCTGCATTTATAAACACAGAGCGCCCCCAGATGCTTCCCTAAGCACACAGTCAATCTAAATGGGGCTAATATTTGGACTGCAGCTGTTTAAGCAGGAAAACATTGTAAAGATTGCTGCCAAACCCAGAAGATGAGCAGAAATCCGACAATCTAAAGCTCATAAACCATCATTGTTCTCAGATGGCAGCAGCAGTTTTATAGAAGTGAGGTGAAAAGATGAGCTGGAGTCATTAACAATGCGTGCGATCCAATTAGCGTGAAACGACGTTTGTAAAGCAGCCAAATGGTGGGGCAACAGGGGGAGGGGGGGTTCTGCAGAACCATTACAGCTGAAGGAATCATGGTTCTGACTGCTGCAGAAAGCGATCCGACCGCTCTGAGGCCGAGCATCAGCCGGATGATCTAACTGCTGACCGGCTGATTAAAGGCGCCGGACAAAGGGACGATACGAAGACCATGCAGAGAGACACAGCAGCAAACGGATAGAGGGAAAATATTGGAGGTTTTAAAACATTTGCAAAATTAGAGCTCTATCTTCCAATGAATGAAGTTCAACTGGAAGCAATAAACGTATTTAAAGGTTCACTTTTATGTAAAACGTGCAGGAAGAGCCTTAAAAACATCATTTCTGAACCAAAGGGAAGAACAGAAACTGTCTGAAGTTTATTCTCACAAGGTTCTCAAATTTTCTGCAGTGACTTGGTTTAGAGATTAAATGCAGGATATTTAAAAGACAAACAATGTTAAATATGTCAGAACATGGCTGGTTCAGATCAGCTGATTTAGACTTTAGAGTCTAAAGATGATGAAGGTATGAGGAGTCCCAGCGAGGCCAGAGGCCCAAACACATGGTGCTGCTGACCTCCAGTGGCCCGCCTCCATCACTGGTCCACTATAGAGCTACAGACGGCTCCATGATCCAGACCAATGAGATCTTAAAGGTCAGGAGGAAACCATGTGGAGCTCTGACTTCATCCACAAACTGTTTTTCAGCTATTATTATGCACTAAATTAAAACCATGGTCACAACTTCTATCATAACACATTTATTTCAGTCAATATGATAGTGTTAAGATATCAATAAAATTAAAATACTTAAGAATTATTTCACTGATTTCATACTTTCACTAGGTTTTATCGCAGATAAAGTCAATTTTAACATTTCTGATTCAGAAATATAGTGTTTTAAGTCAGTCAGAGACTACAGGGTTTATACAGAAATGAGTAACTCTAATTTAATGCGTTTTAATGTATTATAATATATATTAGGGATGGGACGATTTATGAAAACCGTCAGAACCGTTCGGTTCGACTGTCTCGGTTCGGTTCGCGTGTGTTGCGTTCGGTTCATGCGCTGCTCCTTTTTCTCATAGGCAAAGCGTTTAAACTCCAGAGCAGAAGGTGGCGGTACTGCGACCAAAGCCAACCACCAGTAGTAAACAAGAAGAAGAAGAAGCGAAGCAGCGTAGCCGGGTGTAGCAGAAAGAAATCAGTTGTTGTGGAGAATTGTGTGGGTATGGCGAGTGGGTCTGCTGTATGGGACCACTTTGCATTTAGATTGACGGCGGAAAGAAAGTTGTGGATAAAAACAGTGTGCAAGCATTGTGCAACACATTTTGTTTATGCTAACAGCAACATGACCAACATGTCATGCTAACCCCAAAATCCCTCATACTCCGTCAGCGCTCCGCTGCGCTCCAGACCGGCTGCTCAAAGCAAAGCCTACAGCCCCCACTGTGGCTTCGTCCCCTCCGCTCTGAGTCCCTTGGAGATGGTAGAGAGCATGCGCGAGATGATTAAATTCAAAGCAGCAAAACATACGGAAATGATCCAGGGTTTCCGCGGATCATTTAAAATAATTAGAATCCATTATTTTTGGGGGGATTTTTTCATCAATTCCATAAATTTTTATGGGATTTCGGTGTAACAATCAACATGTATCGAACCGAACCGAAAACCGTGACCAGAAACCGTGAATCGAACCGAACCGTGGATTTTGTGAACCGTTCCATCCCTTATATATATATATACAGGTGCTGGTCATAAAATTAGAATATCATGAAAAAGTAGATTGATTTCAGTAATTCCATTTAAAAAGTGAAACTTGTATATTATATTCATACATTACATACAAACTCATATATTTCAGATGTTTATTTTGTTTAATTTTGATGATTACAAATGACAACAAATGAAAATCTCAAATTCATCATATCAGAAAATTAGAATATTGTGAAAAGGTTCAAAATTGATGGCCCCTGGTGCCACACTCTAATCAGCTAATTAACTCAAACCACCTGCAAAAGCCTTTAAATGGTCTTTCAGTCTAGTTCTATAGGCTACACAATCATGGGGAAGACTGCTGACTTGACAGTTGTCCAAAAGACGACCATCGACACCTTGCACAAGGAGGGCAAGACACAAAAGGTCATCGCTAAAGAGGCTGGCTGTTCACAGAGCTCAGTGTCCAAGCACATTAATAGAGAGGCGAAGGGAAGGAAAAGATGTGGTCGAAAAAAGTGTACAAGCAAGAGAGATAACCGCACCCTGGAGAGGATTGTGAAACAAAACCCCTTCAAAAATGTGGGGGAGATTCACAAAGAGTGGACTGCAGCTGGAGCGAGTGCTTCAAGAACCACCACACACAGACGTATGAAAGACATGGGTTTCTGCTGTCGCATTCCTTGTGTCAAGCCACTCTTGAACCACAGACAGCGTCAGAAGCGTCTTGCCTGGGCTAAAGAGAATCAGGACTGGACTGCTGGTGAGTGGTCCAAAGTCATGTTCTCTGATGAAAGTAAATTTTGCATTTCCTTTGGAAATCAAGGTCCCAGAGTCTGGAGGAAAAGAAGAGAGGCACTTCATCCACGTTGCTTGAAGTCCAGTGTAAAGTTTCCACAGTCAGTGATGGTTTGGGGTGCCATGTCATCTGCTGGTGTTGGTCCATTGTGTTTTATGAGGTCCAGGGTCAACGCAGCCACATACCAGGAAGTTTTAGAGCACTTCATGCTTCCTGCAGCTGACCAACTTTTTGGAGATGCAGATTTCATTTTCCAACAGGACTTGGCACCTGCACACAGTGCCAAAGCTACCAGTACCTGGTTGAAGGACCATGGTATCCCTGTTCTTAATTGGCCAGCAAACTCTCCTGACCTTAACCCCATAGAAAATCTATGGGGTATTGTGAAGAAGAAGATGCAATACACCAGACCCACAATTCAGAAGAGCTAAAAGCCACTATTAGAGCAACCTGGGCTATCATAACACCTGAGCAGTGCCACAGACTGATCGACTCCATGCCACGCCGCATTGCTGCAGTAATACAGGCCAAAGGAGGCCCAACTAAATACTGAGTGCTGTACATGCTCATACTTTTCATGTTCATACTTTTCAGTTGGCCAACATTTCTATAAATCCTTTGTTTTTATTGGTCTTCA
Organism: Cyprinodon tularosa; assembly: GCF_016077235.1. Taxonomy (NCBI): domain Eukaryota; kingdom Metazoa; phylum Chordata; class Actinopteri; order Cyprinodontiformes; family Cyprinodontidae; genus Cyprinodon; species Cyprinodon tularosa. Next base: position 687,346 of record NW_024039050.1, on the reverse strand, counting down.
GTAATATTCTAATTTTCTGATATGATGAATTTGAGATTTTCATTTGTTGTCATTTGTAATCATCAAAATTAAACAAAATAAACATCTGAAATATATGAGTTTGTATGTAATGTATGAATATAATATACAAGTTTCACTTTTTAAATGGAATTACTGAAATCAATCTACTTTTTCATGATATTCTAATTTTATGACCAGCACCTGTATATATTTATTAGGGGTGGAACGGTTTATGAAAACCGTCCGAACTGTTCGGTTCGATTCGCATGTGTTGCGTTCGGTTCATGCGCTGCTCCTTTTTCTCATGACGAAGCGTTTACACTCCAGAGCAGAAGGTGACGGTACTGCGACCACCAGTAGTAAACAAGAAGAAGAAGAAGCAAAGCAGCGTAGCCGGGTGTAGCAGGGAAAAAAATCAGGTGTTGTGGAGAATTGTGTGGGTATGGCGAGTGGGAAAGAACAGAAGTTGGAAGACGCGCCAGCAGCACTTTATAGGTCTGCTGTATGGGACCACTTTGCATTTAGAGTGAGCTACGATGATGGTGGAAAGAAAGTTGTGGATAAAAGTGCAACAGTGTGCAAGCATTGTGCAACACGTTTTGTTTATGCTAACAGCAACGTGACCAACATGTCAGGCTAACAATAAACATATACCGAACCGAAAACCATGACCACGAAACCGTGAACCGAACTGTGGATTTTGTGAACCGTTTCACCCCTAGTGTCCCTGAGATTAGCATGACGGAAAATGGATGGATGGATGTCAGTGTTCCCATACTTTTCCTTCAGTTAAAGCCATCACTGTAAAAAGTTGTGGATATTTTATAAACTTCCTCTGATTGAAAACGTCAAACGAAAACCATTTAAATCATTAACGCTCTGCAAGTTATAGTATATTTATATGACAATTAGGGGTGAGTTTTGACTTGGTGTTGTGATACGATACATGTCACAAATAATTGGTAAAATATTATCACGATATTGCAATATCACTATATATTAGGATAGTTTTCCCCAACTATCAAAATAACATGTATCGATAAAACAGCAAGTGCTGTATATGTTCATCAGAAGATATTGATCAGTAAGTTATTTTGGTATCCATGTTGTTTGGGGTTGTATTCAGTCCATGTGTTCTATTTCGACTGCCTCAACTACAGACATGGTGCTGTGCCTGACAGGTAAAGGACTCCATGGTGCTTCATACAGCAATGGCGGTCAGAGGTAGCCCGTTTTACCTCATTTTTTTATGTAAAATGTTTTGCTTTTAAAATCGATATTATATCGGGTAGCCAAACATCACGATATATCGCAAAACAACTTTTTTCCCCACACCTAATGGTAATTATATCAGGAAAAGGCTGTGAGGAAAGCTCAGCTCTTTGATCAGATACAATGAAAGTGATGAAAGGTGAGAATTTAAGAAAACAAACTGGGTTTCAGACTGAACTAACTGGAAATCACATCTTGCTCCATTACATTTTTACAGAACAGATTTTTCAGATGGATGTTGCAGAATAAATTTCATGTTAACAGGCAGAAACACTGTAAATGATTTATGATGATCGGGGTTATTCCCTTGAGAAGAAACTGGGTGTGTTCACTTCAGTGATTCACCGAATCTATAGACGCACATACATACACAGGGAGGCTTTTATTGTTTCGCTTTGGTGGAGCCTTTGAGCACCACTGCAGAAGTTTTGGTACATTCCTGCAGACTCAGACTGTTATCCTTTGTGGACTCTAAATCTGAACCTGTTGGACAGGTACTTGAACCTGCTGCGTCATTCTGTCAGGGCTGAGAAACAAACACCTGATCAAGCTAACAGAAATTCTAACATTTAAACGTAATTAATTGAAATCAGGTTTCCACCTCAGGTCAAAAACACTTTTAGAAACCTCCCACGTACAGGAGTCTGGCTGATGCTAAGGAAGCGTTAGCCTCCTCCAACAGTTTGAGCAGTTAAAACAACTTTTCCGTAACATACAACTATTTAACTCAACTCAAATGTGTTTATCAATGACAACTTTCTGTCATAAAAGCATTTTTATTTAAAAGCATCCGCCCTGTTTCAAAGTAAACAAAGCCGAGAAGCTAACAGCTAGCGTTAGCAGAGTGCTTACAGTAATAGGTCACCACCGGGTCCCGTTTCTCATGTTCCTGAGCGGTCCGCAGGTGGTGCTGGATGCCTCTGAGTTGGGCTGGTAAAGCCATGAGGGTCCTTAAACTCCTCCAAAAGACACAACAAACTATGTAGAGACGGTCTGTGTTGTTGTTAGCAGTGCTTCCCTCGCTTCCGCCTTTCCGTCCAATAGGAGCGACAGACGGCCAATCAGTGCGGATGACGTAACCGAAAAGGCGAGAAGCGATGGTTCTTTTAACCCTATGTATATGACATGATGTGGGTTGAGGAATTATTAATTCCTTAATATTGATGATTATTAAATTAAACATTTTGGGTATTAAAGGAAAATATCTTAATAGATTAAAGACTTTTTAATAAATAGAAATTGGAATTGGTTAGAATTGGTGAAGTGATCCCAGGAAAATATACAGTAGAAAATGGAACTCCGCAGGGGAGTATTTTAAGTCTGTTACTTTTCTCAATTATGATCAATTATGAATTTAATGGTATAGGTAAAAAAAATTGGATGTTCACTTTTTGATGATGGAGCTGTTTGGAAAATACAAGAGATTATTATTGAAATAGAGAAATGGGCGTTGCAGTGGGTGTTTAAGTTTTCAGTGGGAAAAAAAAAAAAGTAATGATATTTTATCAGAAAAAAAAAAATAACCAAGGACATAAGGACACAAATTTCTTCGAGATAGATACAGGACTCCATATCATTGAGCCATTTCTTAAAGCATGGAGGTGTAGAGGATTTCCATTCCCTCAGAATAACCCGTTTTGCAAACATTAGAGCATGTTCCCATAGACATGGGAGGAGTAACAGAGAATTTAGAGCAACCCAGAATTATCAAATGGATTTCCGGATATAGAACTTTGCCATAAGCATTACTATAAGTTTTTGATCCTTTGACTTAATTTTTGGATCCATTTTGTACTTGTGACATTGTATTGTTTTTTGGGTTAAATAAAATAACCCTGTTTTTTTTTTTTACAAATACACCAGTGCCTCACTGTCCTTACTCCTCAGTCCTTCACACCTACCTTCCCTTCTTAAAGCACCTCAGTCCCCTCTCCACCGCTCTCCTCCTCCATGGCCTGGTTAACCCCATCTTGACCATTATACTTCTCTCTTTGACAGCCTCCTACTGAAATCCCTCCTAAAGCACCGAATGGTTAAGGACCTTTCACAGCAGCTACACTGACTCCTGGTGAAATCCAGATTCTAATTTAAACGACTCTCATTACATTCAAAGCTATCCACAACACCTGTCACAGCTCCTCTGCTTTCACACGCCTCCCGCTCCCACAGGTCTTCCTCCTCCATTTGTCTCTCTGTCCACCTCAACAACTTGAAGACGAGCATCCATTCCCTCTGAGCCTCCATCCCCCTAATTATTGATTTAACTGCCAACCGGGATCCTTAGTTTAAAATCCACCTCAAAACTCACCTTTTTAAATCTGTCTATTCGCTGTAATGTGTTCATATTTATTTTCTTTGTTTGTTTATAACTTGATTTCAAACCATCCTTCAGTGCGATTTTCAAATAATAATAGTAGTTTGTTTTCAATTTTAGACTTGGCTGTGCGCAAATAAAACGTTTCATAGCCAATTAAATATTTTATTTAAAAAACATCTATAGTCGGCAAAAACCAATATACATGTTTACCAAAAGGAAAAATGTGATCTACTAAAGAAAAAAAAAAATCTGATCAAGCTCCGACCAGTTCACACAAAACTTAATTTCAAAGGAAGCTATGAGTTTGCTGAGAGAGGTTGTATGTCACTGTTAAATGACTTTATGGTCCATGGAGGGAAAGAAAACTTTGATTTATGTGATCTGGCTTGTAGTAAGATGAACCATTGACCTAATGTTCTTCCTCATAGATCCGGTCCCACTGCTTTTAGCTATCCAAATTTTTCTGATGCCTCTTTTATTAAGTCCAAGCCACAGTAAGAAATGTAGTTTTGTACATGTGTTCGAACAACTGCATGACCTAAAACGATAAGGCCAGTGACATTGGGAAAGCATCAAAGACTGAGGGAGCTGAGGTTTGGTGCAAGCACTTCTGTGCTCTACTATCATTTATTTTTTATTTCTTTTGTCTCTGCATCAGATTTCCCTCAGAGGATCAGGTTGCTGCATTTTCTGAATTCTATCAGAAACAGAGAGATAGCAAAGAGGTCCTAAAGGGGAGTTGATTTTAAAAATGTAGGCATAAAAAATGAGGAAAAACAGCCTAACATGCATTTATTGTCAGGGTTTTTTAAAAGTTATTATTTCGTTTTTTTTGTCTTCGATCATTAAACTTTTTTTCTCTTCACATGCACCATCTGGCCCAAAGTTTTCCTGGGCCAGGGATCTTGTTCTTTCCATCATGACCCAGGTTCTGACCATAGGTGAGGGTGGGAATGTAGAGTGATTGGTGGAGCTTTGCTCACAAGGCAAACAGACACTGTCATGAATGCAGGCATGAATGAATTTTCTATGCTATCCAATCTTACTATCAATGTCTATTTGATGTGATTAATCAACAGAAATTAGAACCTGTTTCCTCTCCTGTGGAACCAACTACCAGTTTTGGTCCGTGAGGCAGACACCCTGTCTACTTTTAAGGCTAGGCTTAAAACGTTCCTTTTTGATAAAGCTTCTAGTTAGAGTGGCTCAGGTTATCCTGATCTATCTCTATAGTTAAGCTGCTATAGGTTTAGACTTATGGAGGACATAGGGACCCCCATTGCATCATTCTGCTTCATTCTATCTCTATTCTCCCACTCTGCAGAATCTGTTAGTTCAATCTCTAACGTTCTGCTCTCTCTGCTTTTCCTCAGAGTAGCTTTGCCTCGTCTGTTCCTGTTTGGCTGTGACACCATCCTGGAGAGAAACGTCGGCTGTGCTGCTTCCATCAACACCCTTGTTTGTAGATGCTGGAGATCGGCCTGTTTTCCAGTGTGGTCCTGTTTCTCTGACCGTGACTGAGTGGATGTGCTCTCTTCGTCCTCTGGCATGGGAGCTGGCTCGGAGCTCGTCTGTCTGGCTGTGTGTTTCCTGGACGGGGCCGCCTTTTACAGCTGCTTTTTGTGTCTCTGCTTCTGTCTCCTTGAACCCCAGTCGGCCTCAGCAGATGGCCGCTCACACTGAGCCTGGTTCTGCTGGAGGTTTCTTCATGTTAAAAGGGAGTTTTTCCTCTCCACTGTGGCTACAAGCATCCTTAGTGTGAGGGATTGTATTTGAGTCAATGAGTCAACGCAATTAACTGGTTTTCCTTAGATAGAAAACTTTTAATCAATTTGACTAGATGATCTGGTTGAACTGTAAAGTGCCTTGAGATGACTTGTGTTGTGATTTGGCGCTATAGTTCCAGTTCCAGTTTGTATTTGTGATGGTAGGACAGAAAAGGCTTCATCTAATAATCATTGAAGGCAATCAGTTGGAGCATAGATAGCATTAATAAGTTGTTGCAGGGAATTGGTGAAAAAATAAGCCACTCTGTTCAGGTTCCTCAATATAAAGTGAGTACGGTAATCTGGATTTTAATTAAATCAATTCAGTTTATTTCTATAGCGCCAATTCACAACACATGTCATCTCAAGGCACTTTACAATTCAACTAGATCATCCAGTCAGATTGATTCAAAGTTTTCGATCTTAGGAAAACCAGTTGGTCGCATCGACCCAAAGGCAATACCTCACTCTAAGCATGCTTGTAGCGACAGTGGAGAGGAAAAACTCCCTTTTAACACGAAGAAACCTCCAGCAGAACCAGGCTCAGTGTGAGCGGCCATCTGCTGAGGCCAACTGGGGTTCAAAGGCCGACTGGGGTTCTACTTTAGAATAGAATATAATAGAATAGAAAATCCCTTTATTGTCCCATAATGGGGAAAATCTGGTGATTACAGCAGCAAAAAGATTATAGAAAAAATGGTCACACAAATGTGGACCTTGGAGATGTGAAAAAATGACAGCAGCATGTTATTTCACTGACTAAGGTAGAAACTGTGCAAAATCGACAAGAATGCAACAACTTATTGAGGTTGTTGGGAACAGTGGTGGTTATGAAGTCTGCAGGGAGGAAGGATCTGTGATAACGCACCATGGTGCATTTAGGGTGCAGCAGTCTGTCACTGAAGGAGCTGTCCAGCACTGCAACAGCTTCATGCATGGGGTGGGAGACATTATCCAGCAGAGATATTCATTTAGTTAAGATTCTTTTGTTTCCTACCTCCTGCACTGAGTTCAGAGGGCATCCAATCACAGAGCTGGCCTTCCTGATTTTAACCTCCTCTTTTCATCATCCTCCTGATTGTGGATGTTGAAAAGGTAAAAATAGCTCCTCATACCAACCTTTTTTGTCACACTAAACATTCAAGTCTGATAGCATATCATTATATGTTGGCGAGGTAGATAAGTTAATATATGGTTTGGCAGCCATTTGCATTTGTTCAAAGTAAAATCTTGATCTTGAAAACCTACAACTCCAAAAAATATAGCTGCTGGGAAATGATCTAATAATTTAATAGATCATTGAAAACACAAAGCTATATGGATAACAGTTTTTTTTTAAGTCATTTAATCATCTCAAGACAAAACAAATATGAAAATTACAGGTTGTATCTAATAAAGTTCAGCAGTGGGACAGTTAGAATATGAATACATTGGTCATGTTGTGTACCTGTTTTTGAAAGATAAAATGATAAAATGATGTTGATACAAAGACAGTGATATGAGAAAAAGATGTTACAATCATTTGCCTTTTTTTTTTTTTACATCAATCATTACAGAAAAGTTATAAAGCAGTGGATGACATGAAGTAGGAGAAATTTTGTACACACTATGTTTTTATAAAGGTATAGTAGGTTTGATGCTTAAAGCTGATATGTTAATAAACGTGCAATGTTCTAATTTAAATAAATAAATAAATAAATAAGGTAAAATAAATCACTCCCTAGTTTTGGCAGTACAGTAGTTTTAAAGGTGCCTAAAACCATCAGAGCTCCCTGCTGACACTTTAAAACTGTTTTTGTTTAGCACTTCTGTGAATTTTCTAACACTGTTTAGTTAAATATAATCTTATTTTAGATATGAACGTCCAATCTTTTATAAACTCCTACCACAGGTTTTCATTTCTGCTATCAATAGAAAATATCACTGGAAAAAAGTGGTTAGCCAGGTGCTTGTCACTTGTAGCTACTATCACTTTGACATGCTAACTCCCATAGTAGCTTCAATGCGTAGCCGATTTCTACGCACATTTAGTACGCTGACTGGTGATACTTCCTAAAGCTACCTTAATACCCCATTTACATTAGTTTTTTTAAACTGTTCACGGAACGATCCGAGCATGGTAGCCGAGATTACTGCTGAGTGTAAATGGAATGCAACTATACTGGACTGTGCCAGATGCAACCGAAACGCGCTAAATTTAGTTATAGTTAAACAGTAGGGCTCGGCACGGTTCATCTGTGGCTCGCATCTCTGATGACAAAGAATGCATGAGTAGACCACATCATCTCCTATTTACAGTCAGCTGATTCATTTTGCAGCTTTTCCGGCGTGTCCGGCTTTGCAATTCACGGATCTCTTCACCTTTTCACAACAAGAACTTCTCCGCTTATCAATAAATGGAATCAAAAGACCGCAGTGCGATCTGGGAGGATGCAGGGAGGACGCTATCCAGGCACATAAGTTCCTAAATGTTTTGGCTGCCGCCATTTTTGTTGTAATGGTTTCTGCACTGATTCTGGCCTGATCACAGTCCATACACCTGCTCTGCTCCACCCATCTGCAATCATCTCTGACCGGAGTCACCTGTTTCCAGCATTTTAAAAACCCCATCAGATAAATCCTCTGTGTCAGATTATCTCAAGCCAACCTACTACGAATAGTCCAGCATCTAAAAGAGTACCTGACCGCCTATCTGTTTTTGACCCGATCTGCCTCCTGACTCCGAGCCTGCCCGACCCCTGTTTGATTGTGCCTGCCTGATTACCCTCTCTGCTCTGCCTCTGGATCCCCGGATCTCTGTGTCGTTCTGATCGGCCTGCCTGCTCCCCTCTCTCTGGACCTCTGACTCGGAAAATCTCTGCTAAACTGCCTGCCTCTCCGTCCTGGATCTAACTGGTAAACCTCCCTCAATCTGCCTGCCTGTCTACCTGCAGCCTGTTTGCCCACACACATTCAGCCCCGCTTTCAGATTAACCCTTTCAATAAACCAATCAAAAAGTCACTAACTCTTGGTTTATTTAGATTCAGTCTCTGTCTCATTACATTTGTTTGCGTAATTACTGCATTGAGAGGTGTTGTATCGAGGACTGCAGATAGGATGCGAGGAACCCACTGGCGTATCATAAAGTTGGAGCTTGAGCCTGTCTGTCATGATGAAGAAAGACCAAACAAACCAAAAAGACTAAGAATGCACAATATAATCGGCCCTCTATCGGTATCGGCCTGTATCGGCCTTGAAACTGAATATCGGACATCGGCCACCCCACCGATATTTAACCCGATATTTGATCAGCTTCTGAGTTTCTAAAGTCTAAAAATAAAATAAAAAATACTTCTTCTTCTTCTTCCTCAAAAACTTATTTTTTACAGACTTAAAAAACTTCTAAAGACGAGGGAAAAAATATTGATACATTAAAATATCACAATATCTTCATATGCTGATATATTGCCATTTAAAAACACCATATCAATCTCTTTTACTAATGAAATATTGCTATATGTCATCGTTATGCTACGAAATCCCCCGAAAATTACACCTTTACCCTTGGTAATGAAATGGGAGGAACTCCATCATCTAAGGAGAGTTTGCAGTAGAAACTGCTGCCCCCCAACTGTGGTGTTTCAGAATCTGAGTTAAATTTCACCTGGGCAGCTAACCTGGAGGTTTTGTAGGCACATCTCACTAAAAATAGATTAACTAGAATGCAAAGAAGTTTACATCCATTCTAACCTGAGAACCATTTAGGATCCCCCAAAATGACGTAGGGAGTTCTGATTGAATAAGAGCCAGGCTTTTTAAAATATCTGGGATTTATTCATTTATTATTTTAAGTTTTAATAAATCTGTTCCAGCAACCATTTGCTACATGTCAAAGTCTTGCCTTTTAGTTTTTTCAGAACCTCCTTTGCAGCACGTGAACTGGAAAATCAGTACAAACAGCTTTTCAGTTACAATGTTTAAAGTCTGACCTTTAACATTTAATATTCTAATAATGTTTGCTGAATGTGAAAATGGCGTGATATAACAGGCTGAAATTGTTGAAATGAATTTTTAGTATGCTGACTGAAAATGGAAAAGGGATACAGGCAAACAAACTCACAGTAGAGACATAATTACGTCTAACAGGAGGTCCATTAGGCTTAGATCTACGCAGGGGCGGATTAAGAAATTTTGGCCCACTGGGCCTGACATGGTCTTGGCCCCTCAACCCCCGGCACGTGCGGGCGCACACACACGCTATGCAAGAAATACTGTATACTGTGAACAGACATGCACACTGTCCTGTACAGAAGAGTGCACATACTGCACACACACTATTAGGTATACCACACAGACACTGACAAGCACAGGTTTCACACAGACACAGGGGGAGGGGATAAATGGCCTAAAAATAAACATTTTGGAAAATGATTATGCCCACTTCAGTGATGGTGCATTGGGTCATTTGAGAGATATTATGTATTGGAAGTTGGTAGCTATCATGAAATAAACCCCCCACCCCACCCAAAAAACTAAATCGGACATGATTTTTGCCCCCTTTTCCTCCCTTCTATCATTAAAAATAAAATAATATCTTAGGAAAACACTTTGGCATAACGGCAGCTGTGCAGCAAATTGAGGCTCAAAGTCTGTATCTATTTGTGGTTAAGCTTGAGGAGAAGGAGAAAGGTAAAATGATAACATGCATCGGAGAGCACCACAAAGAAAGGTGTAGGCCAGTTCATGGTACAAGGGCTGCATGCAGGTCAAGATAGCCCATTTCCAAGAATGCTATAGTGGCTGGACAGGCACTGGACATGTCCTGAACTCAGTGTCAGACGTGGCTGCCGAATACTTGGATGAAGTGAAGCAGCTGACAGATCTCATGCTGCCCCATCTGAAGACTGTCCTGGCCAGGCAGAGGATGGATGAGGAGACCTTCCCAATGGACCCTGTCAGTGAACAGGCTAGTAACATTGATGGCACCCCTGTGCACAACATTGGGATGGAGAGACAATGTGGCAAGGTGGACTACAAACTGAAGAAGTTGGGCACACTGAACGCAGTCAATAGGTCAATAATTTTACAGAAGTGCCAGGAGCTTCAGAGGTTTCAAGGCAGCAGCACAAGCAAAAAGGGAGGTTGAACTCAACTGGAGTAAATTCATGAAGGCAAAATTCGAGAGTAGGGCAGATGAGAAACAAGAGATGGCTCAAAGAAAGGAGAGTAAGAGACTAGACATGCTGGACACACTGAAATCTTTTGATGGCCCCTTCACGATAGTGGGGAAGTTGAAAAGTTCCTTGTGGATGAAAGTCTGCACAAGAATGCAAAGCTGCAGAGAATGAAGCTTGAGGTTCAGTTTGCCAGAGAAAGCACCAAGCTTCTGCCTAAAGTCAATCCTATCTTCACAATCCAGGTGACACTTCCCAGAAATGGCGAAAGTGCAATTCTCCAAGTCATAATGGATACTTAGAATTTTATGGTGGTGGTAAGTATTCATGAAAACAGGTAGCCTAACATTAGTGAATGGGTGAATTCTGGAAATAACCTAAAAATCTTACACAGTGCACCTTTAAGCAAGGGGTTTCTTTCGTGCTTTCAATTTTGCAAAATCATCCACCACATCATTGAAGTCCAACTCTCTTGTCAGCTCACTCTCAATTGCCATTAGAGATAACGCATTTAATCTTTTCTGAGTCATTCTTGTGCGCAGCTCATTTTTTACTCTTGACAAAAGAGAGAATGAGCGTTCTCCCTCACAGTTACTGACCGGTAGAGTGAGAAAAATCTGTAGCGCAATGTATGTATTAGGAAACGTAGGCTGTAGTCCAAAATGTATTATTGTTTTGAGCAGTCCTGAAGGGGTCCTCTCCTCATCAGTGTTGTTGAGCTGTATAAAAGATTTTAACTGTATAAGCTCCTGTCCAAGACTTTTATTGAGGTCAGATGGGTATGATTCAGTGAGAATCTTGGCCTTGTGAAGGACTGAAGCATTGGACTCTGTATCCAAAGAGAAAAGGACACTGAACAAATTGTTCAGATGTTTGTAGGCCTCCAGACGGTGATTAAGGCTTGAACTCAGTTGATCAATAGAGGCAATAAATGTCTCTATTTGAAACAGTTGCCTTCCCTCAAGCACGATTCATCAGCAAACTTTTTACGTTTCCTCGTCCGTTCAGCCCTGTAAGATGGGGTGCCACCCAACATGTTTAAGGCTTTCTGCTCAAAATGATCAAATAGATCTCTTTGGGAGAGAACAAAGGTGCGCAGAGATTCCAGCAATCTAACTGCTGTACCAAGGTCCATGTCTGCTTTTTGAAGTTGCAGACTTGTGGCCTGAAATCTGGACAGAACAGTGTCCCAAAAGCCTGCCATGAAGGCCATCTCAAGTGAATCCAGCTTCCGCACTAGACTGTCAGCTTCAGTTCGTGTGTCTCGTTTCTCTGTGTCGTCAGTGGAAATAACCTGTAGTGCTGCTTTTATTTTACTGTAGTTCTGCCACAGTGCTTTGGTAGATTCTGCACGGCAACTCCAACGCGTGTTGGATAAAGCTTTAAGTGTGAGATCTATGTTGGAATTGCCAAATACCCTGTCCCATCGGTGTGTGGATGCAGTTGTGAAGTTGTAAATAGACTGAATCAAGTCAAAATACTTAGAGACTTCATTTCCACATCTGTCAATGCTGTTGACTCCCACCAAATTCAAAGAGTGAGCTGCACATGGAATATAGTGTATTAATGGGTTGCTTTTCTTTAAGTGAGCCTGCAACCCATTATACCTCCCTGACATGTTGCTGGCATTATCATAAGCCTGCCCCCTGCAATTTGACAGCTCTAACCCGAGATTTTCCAACACAGACATGACACAGTTAGCCAAACTTTCACCTGTATGGCTAGTAATGGGCTCAAAACCCACAAAGCGTTCAACAACACTGCCCTCTTTGCTAACAAAACGGAATATGAATGTCAATTGGTCCACATGAGATAAATCTGGGGTTGAATCCACAATGATAGAGTAGTATTTGCTTGCTTGCAGTTCATCTGCTATAGCCTGTTTGGTTTTTGCACCCATCAATTCAATGAATTCCTCACAAATGGTGGAGGACAGATATGAGGTATTACCTCGACCCATCTGCCCAAACTTTCTGATGTGATCCTTTAGAAAGGGATCAAATTCAGCCAGGACCTCCCGAATACCAAGGTAGTTCCCATTGAGAGGAGAACCTAACGATTCATTTTTACCCCTAAATGCAAGGCCCCTTTCTTCAAGGAATTTAATGACTGCAACAACTCTTTGTAACACCTGCCTCCAATAGCTGCTCTCTGCCTGAAACTGTTTGAACAGGTCTGCATCAACTGTGGCACCTTTGGCGCGGTTCAAGACTGCTTGCATGCAGGTTATGTGCTCAGCACTTCGCTCATGTTCACCAAATCTTTCTGAGTGTTTCCAATCACAATAGGCTGTCACAAAAGAATGCGTTTTTGGGGAAAACAGTTTGCATGCAAAGCAGTAAACATTACCAGTAGAGGGAGAGTACATCAGCCACTCTCTTTGTACTCGTTGTCCATTGGGCAAGTGTGAAGTAAAATGTTCATTGTTTAGGCATCGGGTTTTGCCTCCTAGCCCAATGTTCCTCACAGAAGCTGGATAATGGCTGTGACGGTTGTGAAATGATTTTGCACCTCTTTGAATAAGAACTTCCTTCATTGACTCAGTGAGGGTCTCAGCCCATTTAGCGGGATCACTAGGTAGAGTTGTCACTGTAGATGGTGTTGAAGAAAGATTCAGCTCATTTTCTATGCTGTCCAGAGGTGCAGTGACCTCACATTCATCCGAGCAACTGGCTACTGCTGAATTGGTTGAATCATAAGCATCAGAAGCATTTGGTTCAGTGTCTACACTTGTAGTGGTCTCAGGATCTTGGGAGCTACATGCTAGCTCAGGTGCATTGCTAACCTTAGCTGAATTTGCAGTAGCATTTATAGAATTGCTTTCAGCAGATGTCTTTGTACTGAAGAAGCTGGACATATTTGGAACACTCTCAAGTAAAACTGATTCCTTTTTTTTCTTTTCTTGCTGAATTTTTTTTCTAGCTCCTCCACTTAAACGTTTATGATCCATATTTCCCTTCTTTCTTTGCACATTGGCTCTTTGCCTATCACAACAGATAAACCAACTATGTGTGTGTGTGTGTGTGTGTGTGTGTGAGTTTGTTTGTGTGTTTATGATCGGTGCTGCTTCCTTCAAGTGTGTGAGGTGATTTAGAAAACTAGAAACCCAGCATCAACACTCCAAAGCAGAGAATAACAGCTTACTAGCATAGACAATTGAGAGCAGAGAATCAACTGATTCGTCTGATAGACAGCAGGAGAGCAGAGTGGTCAGTGATGATCGAATCAAGAAAATGTCTAAATGGCAAGGGAACAGACTGATTTGTACTGAGGAGAAAGAGAGAGAGAGCCAATTACAGTGAAATATATTCCAAAAGAGCCAAGTGACTAGCTGAAGGCAGGGACAAATGCCTTGGAGTGACCAGCAAGAGTGCAAAGTACCAAATGGCAAAATGTGGGAAGACCAACAGGCAGATCTGCTTTTACCACTTATCTTCACAACCAAAAAGTCGCTAAATGATGTTTTTAGTCGATAGCCAGGTATGGCCAAAAGACACGAAATCTAGCGGCAAAGTCGGTCAATCACACTGACAGTGAAACAAATATTTTGAAAAGATAATAATTGTACAACTTTGTGCACTTTTGTCTTCTATCTAAATATTTTCACAAAGGACACCAAAATGTTGCTATCTGCAGGCAGCTTGCTAGCTATGATGGCAGCAACGATGTCTGCCAGACAGGAGAGAGTGGTCAGTGACGATCGAATCGAGAAAATGACAAAATGGGTCAAAGACCAAAAAGTTATTAACTGACAGCAGTGACAAATGTCAGACTGTAAACTTTTTCGAAAGAAAAGGACAAAATGGGAAGATGCTGATAGTAACAGCATAAATGGAAAATATAAGAATTTCCAAGTAATGCTCAACTCAAGTGTGTGTGTGTGTGTGTGTATGCGCGCGTTAAACTTCTTGTTGAATGATTTCAAATTATCTCTGAGTCTGAACTGAGGGAAAGGAAACCAAATTTTGAGCAGTCTCTCACGAGTTCAAAATACCAAATGAGGAGATTCTAAAAGAACAGACCGGTTTATGAAAGACTTGATGGGGGAGGGGCACAGCTAAGAATACTTGAGTGAGATTCTGTGATCCAAATTCGAGATAGAGCTTTTTGATAATGATAATTTGTCAGAGTAAGGTTGTGTAATCAAAATTTGAGAATGAGCTTTGTCAATCAATCAAGAATATTTGCATTAAGTTCTGTGATCAAAATTCAGAAACAACCTTTCATAATTGATAAAGAATATGTGAGTGAGGTTGTGTGATCCATCCAATTTGAGAATTAGCTTTGATAATAATGATTGAGAGCCTCTGGCCCTCTGTGGATCATGGCCGCGGGGCCAATTTTGCCTGGCCCCTTGGGGCCTCTGTTGGTCGTGGCCGCGGGGCCAAGTTGGCCTGGCCCCTTGGGGCCTCTGACCCTCTATGGATCGGGGCCAAGTTGGCCTGACCCCTCGGGGCCTCTGGCCCTCTATGGATCATGGCCGCGGGGCCAAGTTGGCCTGACCCCTTAGGACCTCAGGCCCTCTGTGGGTCGCAGCCGCGGGGCCAACTTGACCTTGCCGCTTGGGGCCTCTTACCCTCCATGGATCGTGGCCGCGGGGCCAAGTTGACCTGGCCCCTTGGGGCCTCTGGCCTTCTGTGGCTTGCGGCCGCGGGTCCAAGTTGGCCTGGCCCTTTGGGGCCTCTGGCCTTCTGTGGGTCGTGGCCGCGGGGCCAAGTTGGCCTGGCCCCTTGGGGCCTCTGACCGTCTATGGATCGTGGCCGCGGGGCCAAGTTGACCTGGCCCCCTGGGGCCTCTGACCCTCTATGGATCGTGGCCGCGGGGCAAAGTTGCCCTGGCCCCTTGGGGCCTAAGATTATTATTTTTGCAAAAGTAGTTTTGCTTGGGTCGCGGCCGCGGGGCCAAGTTGGCCTGGCCCCTTGGGGCCTCTGGCCCCCTGGGCCTGGGCCCGGTAGGCCCGGTCATTAATCCACCTATGGATCTACGACACAGTAGCTTTAACTCAACTGAATATATATCATTACCGTAATGATGACTTTAACGGTTTGAAAAGCTCTGAAAAGAGGACATGATCCGCTTTTGTCTTGCTATACAATCTTGTACCTGAGATGATAAACAGATTTCACAACAAAAGCTGGATGGATGTCTGAGTGAAAAACAACAGAACGGAACAGGAGAGGTTATCACTTTCTAAACAAAAGTAAATTTAAAATAAATCATTCAATGAAAAAAGTTAAATCAACTTGGTTGATTATTAGGGACCCCATTTTAAATTCAATGATTAGAGAGCAAAAATCCTGATTCACACATGGAATAAAACTGTAGGGCATCTACTCCAAGCAAGCATTAATGTTTATCAGAGCACGAAATGCTTTAAAACTCAGGTTCCTAATCTGATTCTAGTTTAAACGCATTAAACACTGTTAATAAATATTCATTGTAGCAGGATTTCTTTGGTTAAGTAGGGATTTACTAAGATATTTTCAATTAGCAATTATGGATTTTAAAAATATTCTCATTAATATTTATGTAGCTTAAAAATCAACACAGCTAGATTTTTTATTATACTAAGGCATTACTAAGATTGGATTTGTGAAAATATTCTAAGTGATGTTGTCTGTTAGGACTCCAGTCTGTGTGGTCTGTGTTTTTGTGTGTTTGTCTTCCTTACTCCACCAGGCGGCGCCTGGTTCTGATTCTCCTCCTCACACACCTGCAAGGGGTTACCTCGTTAACGGAGTGCTCTTAAGCTGCTGACTGCCACTACCTCGAGGCAAGAGTGTTTGCCAGTTTTGGGTACTCTAGCCATGCTGACTTTTGGTAAGTCAAACTGAGTTTTTGTCAACCTGAGTGTTACCATTGACTTTTGTCTTTGCCTCTCGGCAGGAAGTCATCCTGCAAACTGGAGTTTTCGGACCTTCTCTCCCTGGAAGGATCAACTGAGCTTCAAACCGAGCTGAGGAAACGTTTGAGCTTCACACTGAAAAAGGGATTCATCTGCACAACAGTCCGTTCACATACCGCAGGAAATCTGAGTGGCAGTCAGTCTTTCTCCGTTCATCTACAACCAACCGCATTCTGGGTAACCCTGTCCGCCCTCTTCCGTATGAAACAAACACTGGAACACATTCCTCACCTGCTGGAGTCTAAGAGTAAACCTAATCTCTGGAAACGTGAGTCTGCCAGTGGCGGCCGGCCCATAGGGGGCGCTGGGGCACCGCCCTCCCTGATAAGAAGAGAGAAACGTAAAATATATTTTTAGAAATTAACTCATAAATGTCTGTTTTACTCTCTAGACTGTGTAACTATAAGCAAAACAAATTATATAAACTACATTTCCCTATCTACTGTCATTAATTTGTGGATTTCCACAGACAGACTCCTACCGTCTCTGTTCTGGGGGCTGTGATCAGACTGACCCACATTTGCAGAGAATCTGTCAATCATGTACTATTGCTAGGTGAATTTAATGGCCAATCAGCGTCTCGGAACTTTATGGTATTGGGGCGCTGAAAATACTGCGCTTTTACAGGCTTCTCTTCTGAACCCAAGCGCAGGTGCAGACAGTTAGAGGAAGGATGGCGAATGTAACGAGCGAGATGCAGCTTCCACCAAATTCGGTGAGATCCTTATTTATCTACCCGTTTGCCAGAAGAACATCCCTGTTGTATGATATGAACATTTCATTTCATGGTTATTGTGACAGTGACGAATCCACCTCGTCGCTTAAAACAACCTCTCTAACTTTGCGCGCCACACACACATTCCTGTTATACTGTGTTTGTGAGGACCAATACACTCGCGCTGAGATCAGTAGCTCTATTAACTTAAAACACACAAGCTGTCCTGGTTACCTGCTGGCGTATTGAGGGTGCACACTTAATATTTCAGTGGGGTTAGCCGTGTGTGTGTGTGTGTGTGTGTGTGTGTGTGGGTATGTGGGGTGTGTGGGTGTGTACGTGTTTATGCGGGGACTTGTCATCTTCAGTCTGGCTGCGTCTTTGCTGGGTTCAAACCCAGTTTGGTGTAATTGAATAAGTCAATGAATCTGTGTAAAAGAATTAAGTTGTAAAAATTATTTGTTTTTGTACATCAATTGTTTGTGGAGGTAATATATGGACAAAACTGATTAATGAGAAGAAATCAGAAATAAGAGAGCCTGAGGTGAGGGGCTTAAACTATTTAATGAGGGCTGTGGGAAGAAAAGCGGCAATTTTTGTTTTCTGTTTCTTTGTTACATTGCTGGTAACTGGAGGGAGGCTGAGGCCCAGAGTATCTTGTGCATGTTTAGTTTCTTTTGCACCCTGTTTTGAGTTTTTGAGCTCAATAAATCACCAACACCGGTAACCCGACTGAGACTGGATTCTTGGAGGCCAAAGAACCCCGTCACAGTGACCCAAATCATCACTGTTACTGTTATTATATAGTAAATTAAATCATTACTGTTAAATTGTATGTATTGTCCAATTGTTTATTTGAATTCTTATTCCGGGTTAGTTGGAGACATACACTAGGCTATATCAGCCCCACCAAAAATATTTTTCACCAGCCGCCACTGGAGTCTGCCAACCTTTTCTCCTCTTCACGTTCGAGAATCAATTCTCCCACTGAACCTGAACTAACCGCAGTGTCTTCCCCTCACCTCTCAGTTCCGGTTGAGCAGTGTTCAGAGCAACACTGGAACCTCTACAAAACTTTTCAATAAACCTGTTAAACTTTTTCCCTCGTCTCTCTGGACTGGTTTATCTGCATGTGGCTCCGAGCTCTTGATAAAATCATGACATTGTCTTTTGTGAGGACATTTTGATCTCTTTGCATTTTGTGCAGGTTAAATCAGGCTGCTGGCCTTCCCTATGCACTGGATTGGTCCAGAAATTAATTTTAGAATGACTTACCTTTTCTTTCAACTCAATAAAACAATTACTAGCATACATGTGGCATTGATAACAGTGTCTATGAGTCTATTTATTTGCGTTTAAAAAGATTAGTAAGAATATTTGAAAAAAGATGCTCTGGGTTGTTAAATAATGATGTATCTGGTGATTGGAGGGTCGTACAATGCATGTGTACATCTAAAGGCTAAGTTATGTATGACTCACATACGTTCTGCACAGAATGTCTGCAGGTTTTGTACTCTGGCTTTTCCCCCTCTACTTAATATTCTGTTCGACTCCAGAGGCCATGTACAGTACAAACCTCAAGATTATGACACCACACTATACCAGGAAGCACAGCTGTTACAAATTTTCCTAGGTGCATGGTGTACTGTGAAGAGGGGCATGGAAGCTAAATTGATGTAAGTCTTCCAGACTAACTTTGCAAACAGATCATAAATCAAGCTTTGTGTATAATTCAAATACCTCATAACGGTCTGGACACTTGAGCCATGACAGGAGTGTGTCCAGGGTCACCATCTATGCTATCCAGGACCAGGAAGCAGAATGCATTATCACTACCTTATCCGTACCTGTAGCAGCATCCGTACTATCAGCTTATTGGAACATGTGCAACCTGATATACATACAGGTCACATTCGATTTTACTTTATAAAAGAGGCCAAAACTATTATTTTTTCCTCCCCCCCAAAAAAAGCTTACTAAACTACACTGTATCAAAGATTAATCTTTTTTTTTTTTATTAAATGCATTTAAATCTGTGCTGTTTTATCACTCGTCTGTGCCTGATCCATCCCAGAAATGGGATCCTGTGCTACTTCTGGCAGCTAGTTTTTTCGTCTTTGTGTTCCACACATAATTCTAGTCTTTTCAAGTTTTTTTTGTGTAGCTCGTGTTAACCTTATAGTATATAATGCATAATCTACAGAAATAAACAACTAAAATGCAGATAAACATGGTTTAATCATATTTACCTTAACCTGAATGAATATCTGGTTGCACTTGCGCAAATGAGCTGATGGTACTGACTGTGCTCCCTGTATGGATCGGGTAGTGACAGGCATCCTAGCATCAGGGCGACAGTGGCGTAGGGTGCAGGATTTTGCCTTGCAATCGGAGGGTTGTCGGTTCGTGCTCTGGCTTTTGGTGTACTGCAGCTTTGCTTCCGTCAGTGAGCCCCAGGGCAGCTGTGGTTACAGTGTAGCTTGATACCATCAGTATGTGAGTGAATGGGTGAATGACTGAATGTAGACTAAAGCATTATGATCAAGCCCCCTGACTTCGAAAAGCGATATTCAAGTACAGGCCATTTACTATCAATACAGTTGGCACTTGGGCCTTTTGGCATCCCTAGCTGCTGCTAGTGTCTGAGATAACCATAAATCATGAACTTTATTTGAACTGCTTTTTTCAAGTTGAGCTTTCTTATTACCCTCCTCTATTGATTAACTTATCTCTGTTCCAGGGAGATGTACCACAGGCTTTTAAGGTAGCTGTAATTAAACATTAACCTAAGAAACTTTCTCTGCATCCAAACGACTTGGGCAATTATAAACCTATATCTAATCTTCCTTTCTAGTCTAAAATGCCTGAGAAAATTGTTTCTAAAGTGTGTCAGCACTTTTACAAAATTTTTTTTGGTCAGGTTTGAAGGTTCATCATAGCACTAAAACAGCTCTGGTAAAAGTCACTAATGATATTCCCATGGTCTTAGATAATAGACTTCTATCTGAACGTGTCCTGTTAGATCATAGTATCGCACCCTGGATAGTGCTCTTACTGCTGACCTTATATAAAGGGAATAAATTGGAGGAAGGAAAAGGCCTACGTTTTCTAAGCTTTTATCGCATTAAAAGGTATTAGATGTTAAGTTCATCCCTATAATATTTCTTTATATTTCAGAGGAACTCTTATTATTATAGATTCTTAGGTATTGAAACAATCAGGTTTGAGAATTGTCAATGACCTAAGAGCTCTATGAAACTGGTATGCTCTGACCATCTGGTCCACTCATGTAACAGATTTTAACCCAGTCGCTAAAGAATCCTCTCTGTTCTAAAATACAATAATGAATGATCACTCTACACTTAACAAAACACCAAAAGTACAGTTGTTTCTGGCCAGCTGTGACATTTTTACAGCTTGTTAGAGCTCTTGGCGCTGCACAATGACGTTGCACCACCTGTGACCCCTCGCTCTAACATTGACTTTCTGCTTCATGAAAGTCCCCATAGCAAAGTTCTTGACAGGAAAGTATATAGATACTTTCACTCACTGTATTTGTGCATGGGTTGTTTTGTCACTAATTGTTGAGAAAACCAATCCGTCGGCACAGTATCTCAAATATCTCAGCGATGCAGAGAAGGATGGTGATCACAGTGAAGGTGTACATTGCACTAAGGAAGATGGTTTTTTCAAAGTGTTCTGGTACCATGCACTTAGTCACGTTGAAGGCCTTTTCCAAAGCGCTGGCATCACAGACGTAAACTGGGTGAACCTAAAGGAAAACATAGAAAAGTATGAGATAGTTGGGATGAGGTTTTTGGTTGCATCGGTCCGTAGCACTCGTGGTTCATTCAAAATCTAGGTTCTGAAGTTAGAAAGAGGCAGAGGCATTTCTTGCAAGAAATAAGGTTCAAATTTGTCCTCAGACGGACAGATAGGGCTCTGACTGGCCAAAGCTCAGTACATACTTTTATACAGCAACTCCAAATACGCACACTCTCCCTTGGAACTATCCCACCCCTACTGAAAGAACTTTTTCACACACGAACATTTGGAGGAAAAACAACTTGAGTCCATCAAGGCGGTTCACTGTTAATATATCTTTCACTGGCCAGATAGATCTCCTCAAAACAACAGTCGCCGCCTTCATGCCATGAAGGAGGATGTGTGAACTCATTCTTATCTCTCATGACCTTGGTTTGGAGCCTGTGAGGCTAAGAATAGACATACCTCAAAATTTTTTACTCCACAAGGTCATGTTGTGAAACTTATCTCAAAGAGAGGCTTTCTTCATCCAGTCTACCAAACAATCCATACTTGTTCAGTCTGTTTCTAAGCCCTAAGTTGGAGCAGTAATACATCTTTTTTGGAAATTTTACATCTTTTGGTGAAGTGACCGAATTTGAGAACTAAAATGCCAGATCTTATAGGAGAGTTTTTTTTGAATGGATGATAAAAGATGTAAAGACACATGGAAAATTACAGACCTGAAAACCAAAGATGTGGCTCTGTAGCCAGAAGGCAATGATCTCTAGAATGATGCGTAAAAGAACAGAGATAATGTAGAAGACAGTGTAGATGGGCCGTTCAAGAATTTCCTCTTGGTCTATGCTCTTACAGGCTGCATACAGGTGAAACCAAGCTCCAGGAACCAGCACCGTTACCAGCTGTAAGGCCCAAAAGACCTGTAGAGAGAAGAAATATAAAGGGACAAACTAGTGTTACGCTTATTGCCTTGCTGAATGTATGTCAGTTTGCATTTTGATCCAGTTTGGATGTTTAAAGCTTCACTATTCATTTACATTTCTTGTTTTCTTAAAATCATTGCAGTTTAATGCTGTTACTATAATTCTGACTGTGTGTGTTTGAGAATTTTCCTTAGATGACCAGAACTTTCTCTGGTTCCAAGCCGCAGTGTAGCTTGGTCCCACCTGTGGTGTTATGGGTCTGAACTGGTTGTAGCAGAACAGGTTGAGCTCTCGGCGATCCGGATCGCAGCTGAAGTGCAGAGCCTCGTTTCCGTACACTGCGAAGCCCAGAACACCAAGGAAGAACATCCGGACCGAGCCGAAGAACAACGTGTGGAACTGGCCGATCACTGTAGGAGGCCTGAGCTGGAATTTACCCACACACAGACGGATACACACAGATCAGTCATCGAGACCAAAAAGGCATTAAGTATCAATGACATTCTGAATGGACCTGATGGACCGTTATGAAGCAATAGCAAGATTTGACACATCTGGTTTAAATTTATTTTAAAGGAATTACAGAGAAAGTGTCAAAATGAGAAATGTTTGACCGATTAGCCCCTCCCCCATCAGTTGCAGAGTACTGCCAGTCAGCTGGCTGAGAGAAAGCTATACTTTTGCGGGCAGAAAAAAGTTCATCCTCAGAAGCTACAATAGATGCATTGATGGAGTGGAAACCAGTGGCCGCCGGCCCATAGGGGGCGCTGGGGCACCGCCCTCACTGATAAGAGAGAAACGTAAAATATATTTTTACAAATTAACTCATAAATGTCAGTTTTACTCTCTAGAGTGTGTACCTATAAGCAAAACAAATTATATAAACTACCTTTCCCTACCTACTGTCATTCATTTGTGGATTTCCACAGACAGACTCCTACCGTCTCTGTCTTGGGGCGCTGATCAGACTGCCCCACATGTGCAGAGAATCTGCCAATCATGTACTATTGCTAGGTCAATTTAATAATTTAATGGCCAATCAGAGTCTCAGAATTTTATGGTCTTGGGGCTCTGAAAATACTGCCCTTTAACAGGCTTCTGCACCCAAGCGCAGGTGCAGACAATTAGAGGGACGATGGCGAACGTAACGAGCGAGGTGCAGCTTCCACCAAATTCGGTGAGATCCTTATTTATCTACCCGTTCGCCAGAAGAACATCCCTGTTGTAGGATATGAAAATTTCATGTCATGGTTATTGTGACCAAAATCATCACTGTTACTGTTATTATATAGTAAATTAAATCATTACTGTTAAATTGTATTTATTGTCCAATTGTTTATTTGAATTCTTATTCTGGATTAGTTGGAGACATACACTAGGCTATATCAGCCCCACCAAAAATCATTTTCATCAGCCGCCACTGGTGGAAACCAGAGGAACACTAAAACTATCATAATGATATATAATATCTAATATCAGGTTTGATTTAAGAGCTAGCCTCTGAATGGCATATAAATTTGAAAACTATAGAGAACACTAGTAAAATATAAAAATAGACCCCATCAAATATTCATCAGTTGTTTATTCTCTATGTGTGCTTAGTGTATCAAATCCAAACAGTTTCTAAAGTCCTTCACTGAGGTTAGCAAGTGAATAGGACTACTTTCTTTACAACCATCTCTGTTGGTAGATTTAGAGTCAACAGCCAGACCATAAAGGCAACTGTAGTTGATATTTGCACGATATTTAATAGGGAGGGCGATGCTCTCTTCCACAGCTGGTTCAACTGATTGCGTGACTCTATATCTGCTGATGTCCACAGATCAGTTAGAAGCAACATCTGCTCCAGGTTAAGCCATAAGGATAGGAAGAAGCCACATCTGTTCTTTCTCAGTGTCTGATCCAAAGGAACGTGAGAACACTTAAACACGGCGGTGTTTTACCTTCTCTTTCTATGTTTAGGGCCGAACAGCCTAATGTTAGAAAACTAACCACTTTTTCCTTATGAACAATCTGTTAAAAATATTTAAATGAAGGTAATTAGATGGCTGTGGAATCAATTAAAACTTGGTACCTTTCACTGTTCTGGATGATGATGTGAGGCTCTCACGCCTCGGCTACCTACATCCACACACCGTTAGAAAGAAGGAGAAAACTGCTTTTGTCTGTCAGATAATCATGGAGGCCCTGAGCTACACAGGCTGAAACAAAAAGCCATTCAAAGGAAACAGCTCTTATCTCTAATATGACCACCAACTACCAAAAAACAGCTCAGGATGATGCAAAGCAAACAGAAACCCAGTCATCACTCAGCTACAGGGAGACAGCAGCATCCTCTCTGGAGGGTCGTCGGCTCGCATTCATCCCATCTACTCACACATCCTTCATAGAAGTTCTTGATGTAGTTTAATGACATGTCTTGCTCTCTGATGTCCCCTGTGTGATTCCAGGGTGGCTTCGGGCCCCCATGGTCAGGACTCCTCCACCTCTCTCTCTCTCTCTCCTCTGAAAACCTGTAGCCTTTTATCTCTCCACAAACATCAACTGAACCATTCAGTGAAAAAAAGACAACAGGGACGGGGGGGACAATAGGTTGGGGGTGGGGGGGGCCTGTGCCGCCTGCATTATAATCCCCACAGAACCCAGTCAGCAAAAAAACACTCCTGTGGCACACAATGAGGGAAAACACCTGGTCAGGTGGAACTTTGTTGTCTTTAACATATAGAGCTTCAAACACACAACATAGATTTATATTTCAATAAAGAATCTAATTAACAGGAACAGTTTCCTCCTCCTGCTTGTTTCATATATGTTCTTGAATTGGGCAGATGAGTCCATCAGCATCAGAACACATAAACACACACAGCAAACACCTCTGAGGTCGCAAGGATTTACAGAACCAGAACCAGAGAAGAAGAGAAAAAGTCCACACACCAACCGGAATCCTGGCGGCGTGTTGTTCATTCCAACTCTTTTTTTCCAAACACAGATCCCAGTCTCATCCCGGCTGCTGTACAGTGAGGGCCACAGCAGCAGGAGGTCAGTTAGGGAGAGCTGAGACAAGGCACTTCCAGCAGGACTTTCAAAATAAAACAAGGAAACATAGAGTCAGAAAATCTGACATTTGAAGCCCCTGAAATAAAGCTTTCCAAACAAAACCTCTATATGTATACCTGTTTGTGTGAGCTGCTGTTTAATCATCATAGTGAGGAACATTTTTCCCCCTGGTTTTAGTATCAAATTTAACCAAATTTAACATTCAAACAAGTGTTACAATCTTATATTTATCCAAAAAGTCTTTTTAATCTAGTATTGAGACCGACATACTCAGCAGAGGCAGATTTAAAATATGGTTTTAGTTGTCCTTTTAAAGAAGTCGTTAAGTCTGCTGATCTGATAGTTGGAAGAAGAGAGTTGGGAATTCTTTGGGCCCTAAAGAAAAGGCTCAGTAGTTATCCTACTGCAAAAAATGGAAATCTAAATGAGTAATTTTTGCTTGAATTAAGTGCATTTCTTCTTAAAATGAGGAGGTAAGTGGAACACTTTGCCAATGGAACTAGACAATTTACAATTAAAATAAGAAAAAAAATTGCTTTGTCTTATTTCAAGTGCATATTAACTAATGATCTCATTTTAGGCATAAAAATACTCATTCCATTGGCAAATCATCTCATTTATCTGCTTAAATTAAGGGTAAATACCCTTGATTTAATAATTTTTTTACTTATTTCCAGATGGTGTTTGCAGTGCGTACATTAGACAACTTCATCGCCCTGATGGGGGTGTAGGAAAGTAAAACTTCAGTGTTTTAAATTGGTGCCTGTCCATGCAAAGCTCGCCAAGTCTTCCATCTTGACTAAAACCAGTCAAGATGCATTATAATTGGAGTAACATGAGAGACCTTTTTAGGATCAATCAGGAGCCAAACATTATTCTGCATAGCCTGCAACCTGGGAGGTTTTATTTAAACATCAAGATGAGGTGTGGTAGCATAATTATCACTGATGATGTGTGATTTTATCACACTTTAATATTACCTGCCTGTTGCGTGTCAGAAATGATGTTTCCCCCAGTAGTTTATCTAATTAGGACAGTTCCTCTGTCCGGATATATTCAATTCAATTCAGTTTATTTTAAAGCGCCCATTCACAACACACGTTACAGTTCACCAGATCATCCAGTCAAATTGATTCAAAGTTTTCTATCTAAGGAAAACCGGTTGATTGCATCGACTCATTTACTCAAGGGCAATCCCTCACACCAACCATGCTTGTAGCGACAGTGGAAAGAAAATCTCCGTCTTAACAGGAAGAAACCTCCAGCAGAACCAGGCTCAGTGTGAGCGGCCATCTGCCGACACCGACTTGGGTTCAAGGAGACAGAAGCAGACACAGAAAAAGAAGCAGAGATACAAAAGCTGTGAGCCGGCTCCCATGTCAGAGGATGAAGAGAGCACATCCAGCCAGTCACAGTCAGAGAAACAGGACTAAACTGAAAAACAGGTCCATCTCCAACATCTATAAACAATATTTAGTTATCATCAGTGATGAGAGTAACGGCATTACTAACGCCGCTACCTTTTTTAGTAACGATTAATCAAAATTATTACTCTTACTGTAACTATAACGCAGTTACCATTGCCGACACCCCGTTACTGCACGTTACTCAAGTCGCACAATTAACCTTTTTTCATGATAGGACTCGTGCGTGCGTCATGAGAGAGGGGAGGATGGAGGGGGAGGAGGACTCCAACAACAAAACAGCGCTTTCCAGATGGAAATACTGGTGTTACGTCGAGCTGCGTTTCCCCATCAGATACGGTTTCCCCTGCATCTCCGCACAGTGCGGCGGCACGATTCACCGCGCAAGCGACAGGAAACGCGCATGCTCGATGAAGGCGCGTAACAGCCTTCATTAGCCTATATGGAGAAAGGGAGAAATATGGATGAATGGATGGATGGATGGATGGATGGATGGATGGGTGGATGGAATAGATAGATCGATAGATATAGCTACATGTTGCAGTATCTATAACAACCCAAACACAGGATTTCAGAATTAGACATCCCCAGTTATTAATTTCATACACTCGCAAAAGTAACGCAATAGTTACTTTTACTACTAACTAGTTACTTGTATTGTGGAGTAACTCAAAAAAAAAAATGGAACATTATTGATCTCACATTGGAGTAATTTATCTCTGCATTTAACCCACTCCCTTGGGAAGCAGTGGGCTGCCATTGTGCGGCTGCCGGGGAGCAGTGTGGGGTTAGGGGTCTTGCTCAGGGACCCAGGGTGGCAGTCTGGGGGAGTGGGGGATCAAACTCCCAATCGCAGGATTGAAAGCCCTATGCCCTAACCACTTGGCCGCCACTTCCCCTCAGTTACTAACTCAGTTACTTATTGGGAGAAGTAACCAGTAACTATAACTAATAACTTTTTCAAAGTAACGTGCCCAACACTGTTTATCATCTTCATTGTGCATGTGGCAAAGGTTTGGGAATGGAACAACAACATCTACAAACATGTGTGATGTAATGATGTGGCAGACTGGAGTTGAGTACAATTTCTATCAGAATCTGTTGTCATGTCTCATGGTTATTTAATACATATACGTTATTGAGTGCTATTTAAAGAGTTTGTCCAAATTGATTTCTTTTCAGGAAAAGTAACCGAAGAGAGAAAGGTTCAAGGTGTAAACATAGAGCTTTCCTTTAACAAATGTTTAAGGAATTAGACTCAATTCTAACTCGATTCCAACCCTGTTAAAGTCAACCTTTTTACTCACTACATCGTTTTACTTTTTTTATTTTTATATATAATACATATTAGACCAATGTTTGTTGGGGACAAGTATAACACATTAAATCATGACCTACAGGTGCTGGTCATAAAATTAGAATATCATGAAAAAGTAGATTGATTTCAGTAATTCCATTTAAAAAGTGAAACTTGTATATTATATTCATACATTACATACAAACTCATATATTTCAGATGTTTATTTTGTTTAATTTTGATGATTACAAATGACAACAAATGAAAATCTCAAATTCATCATATCAGAAAATTAGAATATTGTGAAAAGGTTCAAAATTGATGGCCCCTGGTGCCACACTCTAATCAGCTAATTAACTCAAACCACCTGCAAAAGCCTTTAAATGGTCTTTCAGTCTAGTTCTATAGGCTACACAATCATGGGGAAGACTGCTGACTTGACAGTTGTCCAAAAGACGACCATCGACACCTTGCACAAGGAGGGCAAGACACAAAAGGTCATCGCTAAAGAGGCTGGCTGTTCACAGAGCTCAGTGTCCAAGCACATTAATAGAGAGGCGAAGGGAAGGAAAAGATGTGGTCGAAAAAAGTGTACAAGCAAATGTGGTGGTTTTCAATGGTCAAAAAATCAGGACACCTTCAGTCGATCATCTGATTGCCCACAGGACGGGAGAAGAAGCGTTTATTTTATAGATCAAATTCACATGCTGTCCTCAGTACACGTAACACAGCGCTTCACATTTCAACAGAACACATCTAGCTTTTCTCAACTCCTCATTCAAATCTGGGCGTTTATATAGTTTCAACATTGCACTGTGTGGATGTATGTGCACGACTGGACGCTCTGATAACATTTCCTGGAAGTTCTTGGCTAGTGACCGGATTGCGTGCGAGTGGGCCTAATGATTTTGTTTTTCCAGACTTATCCTGGCAGTCAAGCCAAGATGAGTACGTGGCCTCCAGACTGCTTGCTCTGTGTTATCAATCATTGTGAGCTTAAGGTCACGATGACCTGAGGCAACACAATTCGCTTCTACATTCCCTCCTGTAGTTCATTGAAAATGAAGTATTAATGAGAATTTGCATAGTGATGGTAATATAACGCAACTAAGTGCACTTACGTGTATATGAATTTCGAATGAAACGGTATCTAAGTGTTACCGACGCAGCCCAGTATGGATGCAAGTTGAGAAAAACAAATTAAAAGTCATGATTAATAACAAAACTAAAGTAAATAACAAAACAGAGTGAATATTACTGAACCTTCAAAGAAAGATCATCATTTTCCACATGGCCATGATTCGATTAGTATGGGATCGAAAACCCCTTGTTCGTCCTGTGGGCATCTTACTCTTTCATTTCAAACTCATGTAAGAGGAAACTATCCCATCGACCCATGCTTCCCCCAAACATCCATCCTTCCTCCGGCGTCGGCCGTAGCACAAATCGCATCTTGACCATGCTACTCATGATGATCTGTGAAACCAACACTGTTTGAACCATTCAACCCAATCTTGATATTAATTGATATGTGAAGGGTAACTATTCAAAACATTTCAAATAACTCGAACTTAGTTATAGTGTATTGTAGTATATAAGCTATGTAAATGAAAGAAAGGAAAAATTAAGTAGGTCAGTCAGTCAATAGTCTGAGTCTCCAGTCCTCTAAACAGCCGCCCATGTATAGCTTACCATGTAAAATAATAAGACAGTAATACAGATTATAATGCAAAGCAATGGCATGTTACAATCATCAGGTTTATATTTACAGAATACAAGAATAATCAATAATTGTGTTGTCTTCTTTCCTGTTGAAAAAAATCAAAAATATAGTTCTTTCACTTCAGGGCTCTGTCCTTGGCATTTAAAGGCATAAACACAGGATCACAGGTTCCCGCCTTTCGTATTTTGCAGGCAGAAGTTGAAGGTTTGCAGTCTTATGCCTGGAGTCACCGGTCTTTACAATCCATCCCCTCAAAATGAGTAAGACAGAAAAACCACAATTAGTGTTCTTATCAGCAAATATAAACTAATCATAGAAAATATTATTCCAATCCTATTGTTGTACGTAGTGTTTGACTTATCTAATTCAATTGGAGAAGGATCCCATTCCCTCCTGTGATGCTTTCATCACATCTGGTCCTCTCGGTCATCCATCTGCTGGTCGTCCCTGTTGTTGCATTCTTTCGACGTGCAGCTAGAGTTCGCTGGTCCTCTTGTCCTTTCATTACTGTTTGATGTACCTCCCTTAATACTTGAGTTCAGTCAGTCTGCTCCTTGGTTGTCCTGGCCCCCTGGGCCTCGCATATCGTTCATGTGTCCATGGCTTATGCTGATCCAGAGTAAGGGCAGTCCTTGTCCCAGTGTCCTTAAATCTCACTATCAGATGTTATCCTGCGAGGAAGGAAAAAAAACTGACCAGTATCTTGAAACTAAATCTAGAGATGTAACACATCCTGTTTTTCATGAGTCCAGTTTCTGTAATTAATGTTCAAATTAAATTAAGAGAACTTTTAATTGTTGCAGTAAAGTCCCATTGTCTCTTGGTGTATCTTCTCTCTTATCTGCAATTATTAATATTTCCAAATATCCTCCAATAATCTGTAAAATTTAAATCTCAGAGAATTAACCTTTCTGATAATAATGAAATAAATCATGTAACACGATTGTAGGACTTCAGATTGGACCTCAGGCCAAAACAACAAATAAAATAGTCTATCTTTTTTAGGAATCATCTTACCTGTTTAAAGAAACATGAAATAAATTACAATCATCTTACCTTCCTAAGATAACAAAAACAGGAGAAAACTTTACTCAAAGAAAATGGCAGTCCAATCCTACTGTGCAATCGGTGTTACAGCTTCAAATCGCTCCACAATACTTTCAGGAATCTTGTAATTTAAATACTTGTTAACACAGCTAAGTGTGAGATAAATACAATGAAACTTCATCACCTTTTCTATTCCTCTGTAAGGTCCTTCTCATCACAGAGTTCCTGGGTCCTTTTCCTCGAAGTGCATCAATCCCCAATTATATGTTAATGACACAAGGAAAGAAAACAAAAAACATGAGTAAAATAATTATTTGAATTTACAATGCGACCCTTAAACAGGATCCTCCTACATGGGAATTAGATTATGAAAGAAAAGACAAGAAATAATATAGTCAAACCGCTCTCAGCTCTCAGGTGTTCTTTTCAGGCTCCATAGCGTACCGAGGCTCAGCCATTTTGTCACAGGGTGGAGGCATCATCTGGGGGCAATTTGGTGATCTTTGCCCTAAAAAATTTAAACACTGAAAATATTTTTCTTATTATCTTAGCCGTCTGTTCCAATTTTATTAACCAGGGTTTTCATGCACAAGAGTAGTAAAAGTACTAAAGATTTTAGCAGCATAGTAATAATGAGAATATAAGCAAAAATCCTTTTTCCTCTGGAAGCAAGTTGAGTGCCATCCTACATTATTTTTAAATACAATCTGCATTCTGACTTTCCGTGCTTTATAACAACATTTGTCAATGCATCTAGATTTAGGATTTATTGGACAGTTTATACACTTGGATCACATAATCTCACACATAATATTCCTGAATTCAAATCTTAAGGTGCTTGTCCAGTTGTAAAGCCTGTTTTTATTTAGTATTCTACTGTTAGAAATGTATTAAGAACATGTGTGACAATCTGCGTTACATATTGGAGACAGAAATTATGTTTAACTTTTCATCTCATTTGTGTAAAGTCTGATTTCTAAATGAAACTAATCCTTGATCTTGCAAACTCTGCAGAGATACATTTTTATTTTTACTTATTCATAATGTTTATTCTGTTAAATATTAGTTGGCTCGGTGCAGATAACTAGGAATGTAACCCTTTTCAAGATTGTACGTTTCGTCTTGGATATTCATAAACAAGTTAGTGTGTGCACTTTAACCTTAATCACTCTTGTAGTTCTCTGCCAAGCCACAAAAAATAAAAGGTTGTTTTCCTGTGGACGGAAGTTGCTTAATCAGACTGGAATGCAGAGTGACTTTTCCTGTCTCTATGGAACACGCAAGAGAGAGAGACGGACAGAAAAAAGTCTTTCGAAACACAAAGATATTTGAGTAAGTATTACATACTTTATTCGGCTTTGAGCTAGAACTGTATTTAGTCTGTTTTAGCCTATAATCTGTTTTAAGTCTTTTGTCATCTTCATTTAGGATTCTGATCTGTCTCTATATTAATCTTTAGTGCAGTAAACAGTTTTCATTCTATGCTTCACGTAGAATCATCTAATGTAATCTAAAGCATAACTAACCTCTTACATCTATTAATATAATCAGTTCTTCTCTTCTTGAACCAGATCTGCTTCTTTGTTCTGTTTCAAGCTCATATATTGAATTAAATACATGTTGCTCTCACTTTAGGATGTAAGAGTTTTATTCAAAATCCAAGTAACATTTTGTACAAAAACATTGCAAACATTATTCTCTATTTCTGTATCTTACTGAGTAAACAGCTAGTCCTGATGCTGGGGGAGAGAAAAAGTCTAACTTAAATAAACATCCTGGATTATTATTGTGAAGCTAGTCTGAATGTTGATTTCTTAGTTTTACTTAAAGTTTTTCAGAGGTACATCTAGTGCATTATCTAAGGATTCATAGAATCTTTATTTTATGGAAATTCATTGTCTTTAAATACTGCATAGGCTCCTGCTGATTACATTTTATTTTATGTTGTAGACAGTCTTAATTTTAGTTTTCCTGATTTATTTACTTTTTAGCAGCTTCTTTTGCATTCTCTGATATTTATATTCCATATAGCTTTCAGGTACACATGTTAATCTTACATTGTACTTTGTGCCTAGATAAACACTAGGAGATTCTTATTGAATGTTTCTATTTAATTAATTTGAATCATGACCTATTCTGACATAGTCACATAATTTTCACGTGTCTCTATCTTCTGATTTAGTTCTTAATACTATAGACTGTTTGTTTTAAATCACTGAATTTGGGAGCACATCTAAAGTATCAGCAGCTGAGCTCTATGTAATATCCATTAATATTTTCCTACCTTACTATGACATTTGGCACAAACCGTGAGTCTTCCTTCAGAAAAGGTTTCAGGTTTAGCAGCGTCTGTGAAGAGAAACTTAAAGCAGAATAATTAGTACGTTGTTAATGCAGAATGTGCAAATTTAAAACCTGGTCCACATTGTGTCCTGCAGTAGGGAGGCTGAGCCTTTGTACTTAAAAAATAAAACTGGTCTGGAAATGTTTGATCTTTCCCATTCAAACCTTTGATCAATTAATACATCATGTTTATCAACCTTAACAGAGAATATAGTCATAATGAAGAACACTGATTTGTAATATTTGAAATAACATCTGTAGATTCACTGTTGGCTGAATCTTTACAAATCATAGCTGGTGGTTTTTCAACTTAACTGTTCCAAAAACAAACTAAAAGTAAAAGAAAGGTTCAAACAGCATCCCATAGGATTCAGGATGTAACCGTTGTAATGATTTACATAGTGGCAATTAGTAACATATTCTGAACATTTTGAAGCTTATTAATTACTGCTTTTAGTTTTCCCAATATTGATTCAGTCTTTGTGAAGTAAACATCAGCAAGTTTACACAGAATGTCAGTGTGAGTTCTGTCCCCCAAAGCTGGAAACAAGTTGTTCTAAGATGAACAGAAAAAGGAAAAGAAAAGAAAGGACAAAATCTTACTCTAATGTTATTAACTTATCGAAATCTCAGTGTTACTTAATTCTAATTGCATGAACTGATCAGCATGTTTTCTCTAAGTCCTAAAATGTCTCTACTAAGTGTGAATTGAGATATTCTTCCTCATGCTGGTTCTAAGTCTCATAATGTGCTCAGCAAACTTCACATCATTCTATATTAAATACTGACCATATTTTGTTAAGCGTTTGTTTTAGAAAGTATCTGAACCAGAACGTAATGCATTATGATGTTACAAAATAGTTTTGCTATAAAGAAAATCATGACATTCAAAGGTTTGGAATGCAATTTTATGTTAAGATAATCACAACTGCTCTAAGGCGTTGAATACTAATTTTGATTGTATTCAGTTTTCAATAGATGCTTTAGAATTAGAAGTACAGTAAAAGCTATAGGTTGTTTTGTAAGACAGAATAGAAATTATTTTAGACACCATGTAAATGTAAATGTTTTGCTGATCTCTGTTGTTGCACATAAATAAACCATAATTCACTTACTCTGACCATAAAGCTGTGTTAATTTGAGTATCTGATGTGTTTGGCTTTTTGCAGCTTCTTCACGTCCAGCAACCAGCGACAGAAACATCTCCTATTTTGGCCGAGTTTATTAATTAATTGAAGTTTTTATTGATCTCAGCAGTGGCTGCCATCATTGGGCACCAGAGAGCAGTCAGGGTTAAGGGTCTTGCTCAGAGACCCAGAGTGGCAGTCTGTGGAAGAGGGTTTCAAACTCGCAACCTCAGGATTCCAAGCTCTATGCCCCAACCACAAGGCCAGCACTTCCCTCCAAGTTTTTCCATGTCAGCTGCAGCACTTTCTAGTTCTGCCAGTGTTCTTTGCTCGAGCCACTTCGGCTAGATGACCGTGATTCCTCCAGTCTCCGCCTCATTCGGTCTCGGCTGCACGGCTTCAGTTCAACAGGCTCACCTCGGCATTTAGTGATCAGCTGGTCACAAGTCTGGACGACTCTCATGCAGCTCCGAGCCCCCCTGGGCTCAGGGCACCGTATCCTAACCTTTCAGCCAAACTCATCTAACTCCTGTGTCTACATACCATTTTCATTACTCTGTAAAGTGCCTTGAGATGACATGTGTTGTGAATTTGGCGCTATATAAATAAACTGAATTGAATTGAATTCAATTCAAGACAAGCACAATACTGTTTTAGGTTTAATTAAATTCTCCATGTAAATATTCTGCCTTGTTAATTGTTTTATGAAAAAACAATTTATAAATCATAATTTTCCCATAGCAAAACCACTTTCCAGCTTTTGCTTCAAGGTGTTAAAAGGACTTCATTTTATTTATCTCTTACCCCTAATAATTGTTGAGTTGTATTTGTTCTGTTTCAAGTTTAATCAAAAGTTAATTACATTAAGAAATCATTAGCATAAATGCAACTTGCTCTTTTTTGAAAATTCACCTTTAAGTATTTTTAATGATTAGTGTTTCACTTATTCACACTGCTACCGTAAGACCAACTTAACTCAGAAGTGCTCTAATTCTGTCATCTATGTGCAAAGGAAGGATTTGTCTAATCATATGGGGTTTATCATAATCAAATATAAGCTTAAAAATCAGTCCCTTTACATGCCGTACACAATATCATTCTATTGTAACGATCTGTACATTGTTTTCAGTTAAAAAATGCTTCTAAACCCTTGGGCCCCAATTCTATTTTGATCGCCCCTGTGTGCACTCTGGAAACTGTGCTCCTTCTTCTGCCTCTCAGCGAAACAAGCAGCTGTGTGTGAGTCAGGAAATAATATCTGTGTGTAGAAAATGTGTGTGTATTGCGTTTCCCTTTGCCTCGGGACAGAATTCAGAACCATTTTTGGACCTTACTGTTGGGCGGGAGGTGGGAGGGGGGGGGTTTACAAAACTTTTAGTACAAATTGATTTTCTAACTTTAACATGTTAATTTCAAGACATAGTAAGATGTAAATATATTAATCAATATATTTCTTATAAAATCGACCATAGTTTTTCACTTTTTATAAACATTTGAAAAAGAGGTTCAACACTTTAAATCAATGATTTCAGCTCCTCTAAAGGTTCACCTCCAGAAATCACAGCAACATCGATAGCATTTGCAAAACAACATAAACAAAATATAACTAAAACCAAACACTTTATAATAGAAAATGTCTAGACCAGATCCTATTTCTTGTGCACATTATTTGTATTTTCTTTTTCGAAAGTTTTGTCATTGTTTGTCTTGTAGTATTTTCTGATGACTTTGGTCCCACTCATTACTGAATTACTCAAAACGCATCCAAATAGAACGTGCAGAAATTCGACTTTTTCAGCAACAGGTTTCCTGCATACCTTTCTTATCATATGTCCGGACGTGGATGCATAGAGAGAATCCAGTTCTTCATGGGATTTTATGTTTATTGCCATATTAATCTATGTTTTAACATAACTGTAATCTGATTATCTGCTGTTTAATTCTACTATTGATCTGTTTATACTGAAACATAATAGAACTAATATTTTATACCCCAGACAGACATGTTGACATTGAACAAACAACATAGAACAGACAGACAGACAGACAGACAAAGAACATAAAGACAGACAGACAGACAGACACATGCCGGCTTCTAACATAGTTTTGTTTATAGTAATATATAATCCTATTTAACAGATACAGAACGTCGTGGCGTTTTTAAGCTTCCAGCGTGTGTCTGTGTGTGTCAGCGCACACACAGACAGGCTCATAGGAGGAGAGAAGAAAAAGGGAGGGGGCTTTTACTAAGAAAAACTTGTTTTGAAACTTTTTAGATGTTGTCTTACAAATTTTGAAACTTCTCTTCTATCCACTGTTTACGTAACAAATTGTTCTGTAATAATTAACAACTTTTCGACCAAATATGTTTAAAGATTGGGCACAATTAAGCCTTTTCTGTTGGAACAAACAACTGGACTCCTATTTTTCATGCAGGTCAGCTATTAGAAAATGTGACGCAGTTACAATTGAAGTGAGAGCAGACGTCTTTTACAGATATAAAGTGATCACTTTCTTTCTTTTGTTTAGTCTTTTATGTTTTTAGACTTATTTATGCAATTATTTTCACTTTTTATGTTTTGATTCCCTTATTTAATGACTTTTATTTCCTCCTTTTATTTTGACCTCTTATGTCCTCTGGGACACTTAGGAGAGGTTATTAAACATCTCTACATTTTGTAGGGACTGGATCTTACTCTACACTGTTTTCAGTCTGATTAAATTACAGTGATTAAGCAGATCTGATTACAGATTCTGGAAGGAGGTTTGAATTTAAACAGATGTTTTTAGTGTACACTTAGATTTCAAACACACAAACAGAATCACACAGAGTCACACGTTAATACAGAATCACACGGAGCTCCTTAGACATTCATACCATTACATGCCATGGCAATTAATCGGTTGTGCACAGAATTCTTTAACTTCATAGACCCAAGCAGCCAATTTAAACTAATTTGCATGCACTTTCCAACTCTTTTATCAACTTTTGGTCTAACATCATCAACACAGAGCCACACTGCTCTCTGTTGCTTCTTTCTCCGGAGATAAACAACTTCAACAACTGAGATCTCGATATAGTCCCTCTGGACTTCAGGCCTATTTCTCAACAACAACAGCCTTTCAGGCTCAGTCGAACTGCGACTCGGCGACATATTAAACTAGGAAATTTATTTTCCTCACTAGAATGAGATATACATATTAGTTGCATCATTCATAATGATACATCACTTATAATCCGTGACCGCCAGTTTCCACCAATTTCTATAAAGTTATGGTGCAATCTCGCTTCAGCAGATTACTATTAATCATCCAAAACAAAAATCCGAGCCAGTTCTCGACAGCTACTATTTATCTCAAGATGCCAATTTATGCTGCAGCAAACATCCAGTGGCAAACAGATAATCGTCTGATACAGTTTAAATGTGTGTCCAGCTTCCAAGCAGCTTAAGTGATCTGCTTTATATCAGTCATTAAAATAGGATCAAGGGATTTGACCTACCTTCTCCTGATTCTAAAGTTGTTCCCGGGTTCTTTTCTCAGCTCGGCCAATGCATCAAATGTGGTGGTTTTCAATGGTCAAAAAATCAGGACACCTTCAGTCGATCATCTGATTGCCCACAGGACGGGAGAAGAAGCGTTTATTTTATAGATCAAATTCACATGCTGTCCTCAGTACACGTAACACAGCGCTTCACATTTCAACAGAACACATCTAGCTTTTCTCAACTCCTCATTCAAATCTGGGCGTTTATATAGTTTCAACATTGCACTGTGTGGATGTATGTGCACGACTGGACGCTCTGATAACATTTCCTGGAAGTTCTTGGCTAGTGACCGGATTGCGTGCGAGTGGGCCTAATGATTTTGTTTTTCCAGACTTATCCTGGCAGTCAAGCCAAGATGAGTACGTGGCCTCCAGACTGCTTGCTCTGTGTTATCAATCATTGTGAGCTTAAGGTCACGATGACCTGAGGCAACACAATTCGCTTCTACACAAGAGAGATAACCGCACCCTGGAGAGGATTGTGAAACAAAACCCATTCAAAAATGTGGGGGAGATTCACAAAGAGTGGACTGCAGCTGGAGTGAGTGCTTCAAGAACCACCACACACAGACGTATGAAAGACATGGGTTTCTGCTGTCGCATTCCTTGTGTCAAGCCACTCTTGAACCACAGACAGCGTCAGAAGCATCTTGCCTGGGCTAAAGAGAAACAGGACTGGACTGCTGGTGAGTGGTCCAAAGTCATGTTCTCTGATGAAAGTAAATTTTGCATTTCCTTTGGAAATCAAGGTCCCAGAGTCTGGAGGAAAAGAAGAGAGGCACTTCATCCACGTTGCTTGAAGTCCAGTGTAAAGTTTCCACAGTCAGTGATGGTTTGGGGTGCCATGTCATCTGCTGGTGTTGGTCCATTGTGTTTTCTGAGGTCCAGGGTCAACGCAGCCACATACCAGGAAGTTTTAGAGCACTTCATGCTTCCTGCAGCTGACCAACTTTTTGGAGATGCAGATTTCATTTTCCAACAGGACTTGGCACCTGCACACAGTGCCAAAGCTACCAGTACCTGGTTGAAGGACCATGGTATCCCTGTTCTTAATTGGCCAGCAAACTCTCCTGACCTTAACCCCATAGAAAATCTATGGGGTATTGTGAAGAAGAAGATGCAATACACCAGACCCAACAATTCAGAAGAGCTAAAAGCCACTATTAGAGCAACCTGGGCTATCATAACACCTGAGCAGTGCCACAGACTGATCGACTCCATGCCACGCCGCATTGCTGCAGTAATACAGGCCAAAGGAGGCCCAACAAAATACTGAGTGCTGTACATGCTCATACTTTTCATGTTCATACTTTTCAGTTGGCCAACATTTCTATAAATCCTTTGTTTT
Source organism: Cyprinodon tularosa (assembly GCF_016077235.1). Classification (NCBI taxonomy): domain Eukaryota; kingdom Metazoa; phylum Chordata; class Actinopteri; order Cyprinodontiformes; family Cyprinodontidae; genus Cyprinodon; species Cyprinodon tularosa. The sequence goes on along the minus strand of NW_024039050.1, from coordinate 648,616 downwards.
TATTGGTCTTCAGTAATATTCTAATTTTCTGATATGATGAATTTGAGAATTTCATTTGTTGTCATTTGTAATCATCAAAATTAAACAAAATAAACATCTGAAATATATGAGTTTGTATGTAATGTATGAATATAATATACAAGTTTCACTTTTTAAATGGAATTACTGAAATCAATCTACTTTTTCATGATATTCTAATTTTATGACCAGCACCTGTAAAAGCTTGGCTTAAGATTTCCATTCCTGCATGAGATTAAACAGGATTAGGCAATATTTAATGGAAGAAAGCATCTCAGTTTTATTCTCATGTAGCTGGACAACAATTTTAAATATCCAGCTTTTAATTGAAAGTTGAGAGTTTGGACATCGTTAGCATAACAATGATATACACTACAAGCAATAAAAATGATCTGACCACCGAAGAAACACATATTAATTAAATGTGTGTGCGTTTAGGTAGTCTTGGTAGGATTTACAACCAAAACCTCCCTTCAGGTTTTTTTGCGTCACCATAGGAGAAGCTATGAGTGCTGATCTGGACCGAACCGAGAGAGAAAAGCAACAGAAGCTCCTCCGGGCAGCAGATTCCCACTCAGTGGGTTTGAATCATGCAGTTTTATTAGAATCAGTTTCTGAACTGTCAGCTTGGATATTTAATATGTAAGAACATTCAGTAAAGATCCAATTCTTCCCACCTCTGACTTTAACCATCTGTGACAGAATCAGACGCACTCGGCCAACAAAAGTCAGACTTTAAAGACAGTTGGTCTCATTAAAGTGGCTGAACGGAGAGCTCACAGATGGAGTCCTTCATCTCCATGAAAACCTGGATGTAGAGATTAAAGAAGTTATTTCTGTTCTCTAACACAGAAGTCTTCTAGTTCACAGAACGGTTAATGCTTCATTGAGTTCCTTTTCAAACCAGAACAAACACAAACATTTTGATGTACAGATGTTATGAGACTAGGATCTTATTTAAGAAGACCAAACCAATATTTGAAAGTGTTTCCGTAAAAATTCAAAAAATATCCACTGGACTTGGTTTTCAAGTCCAGTGGATATTTTTTTAATTTTTACGGAATGACTATGACCTGGATGACTGAGAACCTTCATCGGCATTTGAAAGTGTTGTAGACCTTACCTTCTTCATGTGAAAATGAGACACATTCACATTTGATCACACTGAGAATCTGCTTGTTGTGTAAAAAATAATTTTTGTACTTATCGGTATATTTTTATTCTTTAAATAATCTTAATATATCCAAAGTTACCAGATTAATCAAAAATCATCTAAACATTCATGTTAAGGTTGAGATTTAGGGTCAACAGCAGATGTAAAAAAAATAAATAAATAAAAACTTTTAATAAAAAAAAACATAATTTTTTGGTTCTTTTGATATTTTAGTTTTTTTTTGCATTAAATGTAAAAAATATAAATAAAGGCTGCAGCCCATGATATGACAGGAAGAAGTAAAAAGTTCAGACCGAGGAAACCGCAGCACTGATCTTTTAATAGTTGGACCCTCGGCTGCTGAGGAAAACCTGATCCATCTACTGTCCGTCTCCTCTAAAGGTTTAGGTCCAAAATGGCTCATGTTGTTCATCAAGCACATCCTAGAAACTTGGCTGGTTTGAATTTCTAAGTCTACCATCCAGATGGATGGTAGTACTCCAAGTTTCTGGGCAGAACAGTTTCCAAAGTACAGCACTGTCCAAACTGGCTGACCTGTGCTATAAAAGGGATTTCTATCACATTTGTATCAGCAGGGATTTTTTTCAGAGGAAACATCAGACCATAAAAACAGGTCAGGGATCCTGCTGCAGCTAACCACACTGAGTACAATCTGTAGGAAAGTTTAGGATCACAGGATTTAAAGAGCATCACGAAAGCACCTTTAATTGTTTCTTATTTTCTCACATGCAGCAACAAATATCAAAGTGTTTCAATGTTGACTACACCAAGGCAAGGTAAAAATACATAAAAACAAATTATTAAAGATAGTTAAAATTAATAGTTCAATGAAATCTTGGCTAATAATGGTTAGATAGCTCAGGGCAATGACACACCTTGCCGATTTAGATAATGTGTGCCCGACGTCCCAGAATCTTGTGGTAAACAGCAGCTAGGTTAATAATGCGATCAAAGACTTCTTTTATGCAGACCTGCTCCTGATGCTTTAGAGGGAAGCAGCTTTAACTGATGCTCCGTAATGCCCATGAAATGATGTACAAGCATGATTTCATGGGCATTACGCTGCCGTGCGTTATATATAAGTTAGGGTGTCGTTGAACATAAATTCTGGACTAGTTATGAATACGCTATGTACTGTTAATGTACATACTGTATACATTATAAAAAGAAAAGACATGAAAAGTTCAGCGTACACCAGCATTTTAGGAGATTCTGGGACGTCAGGCATATGCTGGCTTTATGAGCCTCTGAAGGTTAAGGTCCGAGTCCATTACTGCTACTACCAGAGTATGATTGGTGGTTTCTAGCTGGATTAACCCAGATGTGCGCTAATGCTTAAATGCTTCTTTTGGTCCAAAAAAATCTTTTCTTTTTTTTGGCCATGAACTGATTTCTTCTACTAACGTTAGAAATATAAATAGAACTTTATTGATCTCACAATGGAGAAATTCACTCTGTATTAGACCCATCCCCTTGGGGAACAGTGGGCTGCCACTCTGTAGCACCCGGGGAGCTGTGTGGGGTTAAGGGTCTTGCTCATAGAACCAGAGTGGAGGTTATGGGGATTGAATGAGGTACTCGACACCTTCTCAGATCACAGGTGCACTGCTCTAACCACTAGGCCAACACTCCCTCGTTTTTTCTGTGTTTGAATAAGTTCATAGTAACCTGACATTCTAATCTACAGGTATGTATCACCTGCATAGTTATGGTAATTTGTTTGTTGCAGTTAAACCTCTTTTTCTGTTACCATAGTAACATTCTTTCCAGAGCTAACGTGCTCAGGAGCAGGTTTTATTCAGTAAACTCAGAGTATCCTTTGTGTTTATTTCCTGATTTAATCAGTAGAGTTCTGTCATAGTTTTGTGCAAAAAATAAAAAGGAAATTATTCACTAGGTTCGTTAGACACATTTAGGGTTAAAAACTCAAGAACGTCGTTTAGACAAAGCTCCAATTAAAGAATGAGTGGCATTAATTCACAAAGAATTAAATATTTATTAGGAAAGGGTTCTCAGACCGTGTATAGATGTCCTTTATATTCAGAAAATTATCTTTATGAGCTTACTGATTCATCCAACAATCCTTCACATCCATTCTGTCCTCTCATCTGCAGCATTACACAGACTTCTACAACAATCCTTGATATCAGTGAGATAACATTGATGTGTGATAACAGCATTATAAAAAATTGCACAGTCAGACAACCACTTAGTATTTACTGTGTGATGGAAGACAGAAATAAAATGAAGAGGAACCCCATGAGATGATGCACAGGTCCTACCTTTTAGAACAATGTTTTTTATAGTCCATCTTCATGTGCAGACAGGTGATTTCACCTAATAGATTGATCCACTAACATTCAAGCAATAAACTAGTTTTCACAGCAGACTGTTTGATATTTATTAATTTGACTGTATATGTATTTCTGGTATCTGAAATCAAATTTTTCTTGTCAAAATGAACATTTATATCTAGAACAAACATTCTGGATGTCTAAAAATGAATTTCAGATCCATGTCTCTATTGTTACAGGTCATCATTTGTATTATTTTAAGTAGGAATTGTATTTCGAATATTATTTACTTATCGAATATTATATTTACTTATTCAGTAAAGCTGATATATGTCAAAACTTAAAGTACGAAAACATTTCTATGTATCTAAAACTTTTATTTCTTTTTATCTTTTAAAATGTGTTATTACAGTTCTGACTTGGAATGTGATTCTGGCCAGGAAGAATTGTATTTTAGTTGTATACAAATGGAATAAAAGAGAGCAAGAGTGCTTTGAATAAATGTTAAATCAGCCTGCCATAGATTTCATATAAACATACGCATTAACTCAAGTAGACAGCTTCCTCTCCTTTGCAGCTGTTGCTCTGTCTTTTAAACACATCCTCCATTTGTTTTTTCGTTTCTGCATTAACACCTCTAGTTCCCGTGGTGTGAAATAAGCACTTCCTTTTGCTTGTTGTCATGGTGACTCATCAAATCTGGGCTCCAGTGATAAGGTGTTTTCATACAGTACTTTTTACATATGTTTTCAACTCTGATTTAACCTATACTCAGAGTTGACTTAACTAACCCACTGTTAGGAATCCAGTTTGTGTGGTCTGTTTTTGTTTTTCCTTTTCTCCACCACCAGGTGGTGCCCTGTCCTCATTGGGCCTCCCTGCACACCTGCGGCTTATTGGACCATTATCTGGAGGACTATTTGAGCAGTGGGCTGTCACTACCTCGACGCCAGAATGTTTGCCAGTTTTGGGTACTCTAGCCAAGCTGAGATTAGCAGAGTCTAACCTAAGCTTTGTTTCTCTGAGACTTATGTTCTTTTGTCTTTGTTCTTCGGCAGGAAGACTTCCGGTTTTACTGGATACCTGGTCCTTCTCCCCCTGGAAGGAAAAAGCTCACCTAGCAGGGGAAAACCTCTACATGATCCGTTCAAGTTCCCATCGGAAATCTGAGTGACTGTCCACTTCATTACTCCTCTGGGTCCAACGTTTGTCTACCTGTTCACTCTCCAACATGTTCACTATTCTCTGGATTAACCCACACAGACTGGATTCAAGGATTGACAAGTTCCCCCCAAACGTGAGTCCCTCACCAGCATAATCCTAACAGCATCCAAGATTCCGACGGTACCTGTACTAATCTGTGTAAACTCCCCTTATCACTTCCAGTTCTGGTTCACCAGTTCACTGAGTTCCAGATCCTACCCCTGTCCTCATTACAACTAATAAACCTGTTGAACGTTTCTCCGTGTTTTTCTCTGAGTGGTTTCTCTGTGTTTGGGTCAGATTCCGTTAACCGATCATGACACGGAAAGCTCAGAATTTCCAACCTTTGGCTGTCATGATTGGCTAAGAGACTTAACCCACATGCAGAACACCACACGAAGCTGAGTAAAAGTTTAACAGAGTTTATTAAATGAACACACACAGAGTAATATGAACTGGTTCTGGTACAGGTCCGGGACAGGAATCACTGATATCTGCAGAGATGGATAGTTTGATTAGCCAGGCAGCTCCAATGGGTTGTCTAGCGTGTCTATACAGATTGTACCTTGAAGAGGTTCTGGCTGATCCCTTTGAGAGGGGGAACCGGTTGGGTCCAGAGACTGTAGATTCAGCAGAGAGCTCAGCAGCAGCAGCGTCTAGCTTCTGGCTTATGAGTTTCAGACCTTGGCTTGTTTTCCTAGCTCTTCCTTGAGAGCTGGTGGAGGAATCCAGACTGATATCTTCAGGTTTGGCTTCCTTGGGCAGGCAGGCAGGTTTCCAGGCAAAGCTCATCCAGAGCTTCAGACTTCAGTCGGGTTTCTGTGAGCAAAGAAGACAGAGGCAGGTTAGAATCTAGTTTCTCTTCTTGAGTAACCAAGATTCGCTTAAGATAAACAGAGGCTCAGGTTCGCTAACCAAACTTGGTCAACACTGCGGCGTTGAAGGAAGGTCTGACTGCTGCTTATGTAGAAGGTCTCCTGATGGGCTGATGATCCTCAGGTGTGCTGAGGGCTCCAGTCCAGGAGACCCACGGCGCTCTCTGCTGGAGACAGGTGGCTAAATCAATCGCTAAAACAGCTTTGTGCAACGGGCCTCATTGAAAAATGGCTGAAGAAGGATAAAAGCTGTTGGTAAATTTGGATTATTCTTTGAACTGTGACCTAATGGTGATATGAATAACCTAGCTATTAGGTGATGGAAATACATAAGTTATCTTTATACCTTGCAAGATATTTTTAATAGTCATATTATAACTTTTAGAAACTGAATAGAAATTTTTCTAGCTACCCGTCTCGAGTAACGCCATATTCAATAACAGTCCAACATGTTTAGCTGCTGCAGAACAGATCCTGCCCTCTAAAAGGTGAAACAGAAGCCTGTAATCGACATCTTGAATGTTTTTCACATAATGTATTAATTATAATACAATAAACTTCAGTTATTTTAAAGCTGCCATTTAGTGGTGCACCTCTATCTGCAACAACACCATAGTTCTTCCTTCCACTCAACTTTCTGTTGTTAGATCTCATACAGCAGTGTTTACGGAAGAGGATTAGGGCCACTGGAGAAAAAAAAAAGTTAACTGATTTTTAAATTTTATTTCAGTTTAACATGGGAAAAAAAGGCAGAATTCTGACTTTAATCTCAGAATTCTGAGAAAAAAGTCATTCCATGGTAATATCTTTTTGTTGTTCACCCTCCATTTAATGGATGTCCATTACTCTCTGTTGACCAATATTTCTTTACAAAGCCCTTTTTATGTAATATTCACATTAATATATCAGATGTGTTTAATGTTTATAATATATTACATATTGTGAGTTTTGTATTGAATGAATGTTAGAGCATTTTAAGAGACAATCTATTGATGAAGCTGTGAATCTCCTGTAGTTTCTGTCTGAATGAAGCAGAGAGGGAGGCTGCTCTCCAACAGGTGCATCCCCCTGCTGCTCCTCCTCCTCCTGCTGCTCCTCTTTACGCGCTCTGCTCTCCAGCTCCGCTCACTCCGCGCCTCAGACCCGCAGCCCCTCACATCAACTCTTGTTCCAAACTTTTCTCTTCGCTCTCAGACTGATCCAGAACAACCGCCACGCCGTTTTTACGCACAGCAGCTCCTGCAGCTGGAGCGCTTCTCTCCTCCTAATCATGGATGACGAGTTCCTCTCCAACCTTTCTCCGGCTCCTCCCGGAGACCCCGAGGCTTTGACCCCCAACTCCACCCTGGAGCCCGGCTGGTGGGGGTCCTCAGACGGCGGGGAGACGGCGCACTTCGTGCTGCGCTGCGTCATGACCTCTGCCTACATCCTCATCATCACCGTGGGTCTGTTGGGCAACATCACCCTGGTGAAGATCTTTATCACCAACAGCGCCATGCGCAGCGTGCCTAACATTTTCATCTCCAGCCTGGCTGCGGGAGATCTGCTCCTGCTGGTCACCTGTGTTCCCGTGGACGCGTTCCGGTTCTTCTCCGAGGAGTGGGTGTTTGGCGAGGCAGCCTGCAAACTCATCCCCGTTATTCAGCTCACCTCTGTCGGGGTGTCGGTCTTTACGCTCACGGCTCTCAGCGCGGACAGGTGAGACCCGCCGACCCAAGAAGCAAGTTTGTTTCTGCTGGAAATTAAACGAATAAATAAAAAACTAATAATGTTCTTAAATTTGATAAAGAAAATCATCTAAAGCCACAGTTAGTCCGAACATTTTACCCCTTATAAGTTTAACTGCAGGGCTGAAATCTTTAGGTTCTAACTGTTCACATATTTTCTAATGAAAAATGATGCAGAGGCTTCACACTGCAAAAAAAATGAAATCTACTTAAGTAATTTTTGCTTAAAATAAGGTTTTTTTGCTTGAATTGAGCAGGTAAGTGAGACACTTTGCCAATAGAACAAGATCATTTATATTTAAAACAAGAAAAAACTATTGCAGTGTCCTATTTTAGGTGCATAATATCCAATTATCTTACTTTAGGAGTAAATATACTCATTCCATTGGCAAATCCTCTTATTTACCTACTGAAATTAAGGGTAAATACACTTAATTTTAGAAATATGTTCAGAAATATGAGAGCAAGACAATAATTGCAGCTCAAGTTTAAGTTTTGTACTTTTAATTTTAAAAACTAGAACCAGTTGTTTCCTTATTCTAAATATACAATAAAGAATATATGATGAGAATATATAATATACCGATGATGTACCCCCTTTTATCACTATTTTGCTCATATTTATAGAGCCACTGCAAAGCTTGTGGTATTTTTCTGTCAAAATATTTGGCTGCTATTATTGGCTGAATTAGTAAATATGCTTTAATTATGGTTTGGTGTAAAAGTCTGTTGGTGTTCGGGGTCTTTTCTCCATCTGCTTGTTAGAAAATTCCCAGTTACACTGGTGTGAAACAGTCCCGCAGCATCATACTTCCACCACCATGCCAGACAGCTGGTATAGGGTTGAAGGTTTCCTCCTTAATCGTTTGACTTTATCTAAGCAGCTCAGTCTCATCTGACCCAAAGCTTTCCTCACGTGGATTGACCATCTCTGCAACTCCAGCTGCTTTCAAGTGTCGCTTTTGGTGCAGGGCAACCTTTCATGGACCTATCTGTGCACAATGCAGTAAAATTGGTTTCCAAATGGTGCCCCAGCAGGGTTTCAGCTCCTCTACCTTTTAGTCTCTTGCATTGTTTTCATCAGCCGATCTGCAGCCTTTTATAACTAAATTGGCTTAAACATGTCCTGAATTAGATATTTTTAAACATTGAAACCTCAAATTCTGCCTAATTTAGGGTTACTATCAAACAAAGATTGACAGAAGAGGTGCAGAATATGTTTTTTAATGTTTTAGCCTTTGCTGAACTTTAGGTTTTTATCCTCTCCTTCATGTCAAATATCTGTTAGGGTTGTGTCACGAGTTCCCCAGTCCACCTGATGGACTGCTTTACTGTTCAGCCAACTATGAAGAAAATAATTATTGCATGCAAGGTGCTATTCTATCTGAAGCAGAGGGATCAGAAACTGATTCAGGATCAGGTCAGGCAGCAGCTGATGCATCCGCTGGTTTCCTGAAGGGGTTCCGCCTGTTCCTAAGGCTCTGGTTCTGATCCATCTCCAGCTGTGACTTGTTCACACGTGCTGTCGTTTGTCTGCACTGTGCAGCATTCCATGTGAGCTTTGTGTGCAGCTGCAGTTACATCTGCAGTTAGAAGAATCACACCAGACTCGCGGGATGATTTTCACAAAACTGCTGCAGAAGTTGGAGTCAGAAGATTAGTCCTGCATCACTGCGAGGGGCGGAGGTCAAATCTTACAATCTCTTTGATTAAATTGCTGAATAAAACCATTTCACCTGTTCATCTGCTCGATTTAAAGAATCTCCAAACCTTTTTCTTTATCCTGCAGTTGGAGATGCAGGGGCTGCATATTTCATAACGTACTCTCTAAGAGCAAAGGTGCAGTTTAAAAACCTTTCGCAGTGCCGTCTCCCCTGCCTCAGCTATAGCTCCCAATCACTCCCATTGTTACTGTGAAAACTTTCTGTTCGTTCCAGTCCAGCTTTTCTCCTTCGGTTTCTTCTCTGTCTGCTGAAACTCCATCCCAGCCCATTTATCGGAGACAGATCTGCAGCGTGTACTTTACCTGGATTAATCAGACTGGTAAATTCAATGAAAGCCTCGGCTTGCTCTTTTGACATTTTAGCTTAATCTTTTTTTGAAAATGTCTTTTAGTCTGCTGCTCCCATTGTGCTAAAAAATAATCAATGCTTTGCTGGTGTCTGCTTTTTAAAAATGCTGTTATCTTGTTGGAAAAGCAAAACATCACCGATCTGGACCTTTACCTTTTTAGCACCATCACATAGTCCCCGGCACTTTTTCAAACATCCGTTTTGTTCCCCCAACACTTTTCACTGTCCAAAAAACAATGTTAATCTGTAGTACACAGACATTCGTCGAGCACTAGGGCTAAACGGAGAACTGCAGCTCAAACTGGAGCCCGCTTCCCTTAGTTTAGACCGCCCACAAGCTCCTGATTAGACCTCTGACTTTTCTTGTGTCATAGGCTGTCACTGCTAACCTGACTCCGCCAGATGGATTTGCTCCGCATATCCATCTGGAAACCTTCCGTTGAAGTAATTTTGGGAAGGGGCAAAAATACTGGTTAGCTGATTGGCCTATGTTGGTGATAGACGAGCCAAATAAACCAATCAGATCAACGAAGCATATGACGTACTAACAGCCAAGCTACTCTTGCCGAAACCAGTCGGAAGAAGAGCAAAAACATCTTTTCCTCTGAGAAAAGCCTCCAGAGCAGTGTTTTGCTCTTCTTTCAGTGAAGAAATACTCTGTAATTCCAATTAAACTTGCTCGACAGCCATGCTAACGCTAGTTTCATCGGCTGAAGCCGCCATGTTCTTTAGACTGAACTGTCGCGCTTCTCGTTGCGTCACACCTCAACCCGCCTCAAAGCCAACGCTGATTGGACGTTCGTTTGGTGAACGGCTCCAAATTTTCTTTAACGGAGAGTCTTCAGACTGATTAACGAGTGAAATCTTGAAAGCTCACGAGATCAGGATGGTCTCACGAGGCTATGTCACCGCTGTCACTCCTGAGAAGCTCACTTTACAATATATGATGCACCACTGAATCAGGTCTGCGATTGGATGGTCAAACCAGCTGAAGTTAGTTTATATTAAAAACACTTGCCTCGCCCGCTTCTGAAATCAAAATTCCGTCCATGCTGTCCGAGCATTTGCTTTCTGGTCTAATATGGTTCCTTCTGGACATCTCTCCCCTGTGGTGTGCTGCAAGGTTCTGTGTTGTGGTCTCTACTGTTTCTGCAATATCCTTTCCCTCTTCAGCACAATCTACAGTTTTTCCAAAGAATTCTCAATTTCACCAACTTTATGCAGATGATGTTTGGTTGGAATACCATCTATAAAGGAAAAGTTAGTCAACAAGGATTAATCAATGGGTCATTATTTATACATAAAATTTATGCGTTTGCAGCAATTTAATGAATTTAGCGTTAATCAGTGAAAAAATAAAACTATAACCGATCGCGATCAATGTGTTTGGGAGCGGCCATTTTGCCCAAATATAGTAACCCCTCCCTCCTCCAATCTTCTGACAGTGACGTCATGGTGCAGTAAGCCTAGCGCCATTCTCCCCGCTTTACAAGCTAAATCAATGGGAACTACTAGACACATATGCAATCAACAACAATTATTGAAGATTTCCAGAGGACTTCACCATTGAAATTCACCATAGCTATAGTGAAACTGACAATGCCCACGTGCATGGCAGCTGGATGCTGGAATACATCAGGTAAAGGTGAAAAAAAAAAATTATTCCACCTTTCTGATTCCTGATCCTCCACGGACGGGTTCATCGTTGGATTGCCAACTTGAAGAGGGAGGATTTGTCATCAGAGAAAAAAACACGTAATATGTAGCCGACATTTGGAAGAAGAATGTTTTCAAGATGACTTGGATAATAGCGCGTTGTGACAAATACCAGATACAGCACTGGGACTTGATCAACAGCCGATACCGCACCGTGACGTCACAAACCAGTAGGTGGCAGTAGTGTTCTTTGACAAACATGGATGCCTCCAGTAAAACACATTCAAATGAAAATTACTCTTAATTAAAAACATCACAATTTATTGAGCAGTATGTAATGATTTCATATTTAAAGTACTTTCAGAAGTTTGTATTCTGAATGTGACCAGACTTTTCCTTTAATACCTAGGAGATGCTGTGTTCAAATGTGTTCAACCTGCTCTAAAATTCCCTTACCCTGTTAATCTGTTAGGAAACTTTTCTTTGAATCATGATTTCATGTCAGGTTTCTAGTTCACTCTTGCTTTATCACCTCTGAAAATGACTTCGTTGAGTCTCAATGTGTCTCCCTCTGAATTTCACCCAAAGTTTCAGGAATTCATTTTATAACATCTGGACTAAAACATTTTCACTTTTCACCTCTCTTAACAAAGACCGGTTTCAGATGGTTCTAAATGCTTTTCCTTGACTCTTTACCAGTTCCTCTGATCAACTCATGTCACTCTGAGTTCTCTTTCAGATCCTGGTTGTGGTTCAGCATATAGAATGAGTAGGATTGATTATAATTGTTTCACACCGTGAAAATCAGTTAAGTAGCTCTAATTCTGGAGTGTCATGCACATATACATGAATCTATGGATGTATGTCACCATATCTGTTGATATAGATAAAAAAAACATGTAATTGATTGATTGATTGATTGATTTTATTGATCTCACAGTGGAGAAATTTACTTAAATACATCGGCTCAAATAGTCAAAGGAGAAGAATGTGCCAAAGGAAGAAAAAGGTGCATGGGATACAGTGCAGTGCACCCACATGTGACGGCTTTGTTTTATTTATTTTTTTTAATAGCAGGATTATTAATCAGGATTATTGCACAGGGTATTTAAATGGGTATTATATAGATGGATATTTATAAATATATATCTATTGCACTGGGTTTTGAATATAAATAAACTGGTTATTGAACAGGGTATCAAATAGTATTTGCAGATTATACATTGTGCAAGTTATTACCATTGTAATGTTGCATTGTAGTCTGGTTGCAGCGTAGGAGAATGACCTGCGGTAGCGCTCCTTTTTACAAAGGTTGTGTAACATTTTTTCACTAAAGGAGCTGCTCAGTTCCTCTACAGTCTGTTGCAGAGGGTAAAATGTGTTTTCCATGATGGATGTAAGCTTGGACAGCACCCTCATCTCAGCCACTTCCTCCACTGAGTCCAGAGTGCAGCCTAGGACAGAAGGGGCCTTTCTAAGTAGTTTCTTCAGTCTCTTTCTGTCCCACTCTGCGCTGCCAGGGGCCCAGCATACAACAGCGTAGAGGAGGGCTGATGCCACCACAGAGTCATAGAAGGTTTCAAGAAGGACTTGTCCACTACATAGGACCTCAGCCTCCTCTGGAGGTGGAGGCAGTAATTTGGATATTTACTGCAATCTGCCAATAAGATTTCTTAAAGTGATAGAGGTAATTGATTGGATAAAAAGTTGTTTTTTATCTGTTGGACTTACTGTTTTTAAAAAAAACAAAATTTCAATCTGAGTGGGATTAGAGAGAAAAGACTGTGTGATGTGAGTGAAGATGGTGCTAGCCTTCCTCTGATTTCTGCAAATGTCTGTCAAAGAGGGCAGCTAGGATCACATAATGCTTTCTGTTTCATAGAATTGATTTTTTAGATCTTTATACCCTGAACGGTCTCTGAGGTCCAGTGAGTCAAGCCTGTGTATCACGCGAGAGGAGACTCATTGGTAGCAAAAAAAACTGTTTAAATCACATTTTTTGGACTTGCATGAATTTGCACATCGTTCACATTGTTGTAAATGCAGGGATTCAAAGGTACCCCTACATTTCCTAACTTTTAAAAGATAATTTTTTCATGTTGATTTTCTACAATTTTTAATCATTTAAAGTCCGACTTTGCGTTTTATACTGCTGTGCATTTTCAATTCAATTCAGTTTATTTCTATAGCGCCAATTCGCAACACATGTCATCCCAAGGATCTTTACAGCTCACCAGTGAGAAGGAAAGAATAAATCAGTCGTAAAGATTCAACAGAGTTTCATTCATATCTAAAGAACTGTTCCTGGTACTACCTGTTTGCTGTTCCAAAGATAGAACCCATCAAAACCGTGGAGGCAGAGTTCAGATTCTGCTGGCAATAAATCACTGGATAAAGCTCTCAGCTTCATTACAGAGGTGGTTGTACTCATGGTTCTCAGCTGGAGGGTGATTGGTCAGAGGGAGGGAATAAATAAAGTCAGCAAAGTAGTTTCATAACTTCATCATAAATCAGATAATATCTAAGGTAGAACTTTATGTTTCTAATGTGTTCAGAGGAAGTAAATACTCCCATGGAAACTTCTGACCTCACAGCCTGAAATCACTGCAGAAGAATTTCAGTCCAACCATCTTTCATGGTTTCTTCTCTTTATTAGTTTAGCACATTTCAGTAACCAGAAAGTCCTGAATATGAACAAACTTTAAGAAAAAAAAATTTGAGAAAAGTACATAGCATTAGCTATATATATATATATATATATATATATATATATATATATATATACACCATGATATGATTACATTTTCTTAAAAAAAAAACAGTGGGCAAAAAGATGCACTGATATACTCATTTAAACTTTTGGTTTTAAATTTAGAACACTTTATTTTAACCAGTTCAAAGCTTTTCACTAATAATTCTGCCATATTATGTCTTTGGGTGTCAGTATTGGATCTTTAACAAGATTCCACTAACCGAACAGGAAACAAAGCAAAAATATACAATACTAAATCAATTGTAAAATATAAAAGCCTCTTTAGGGACCCTAACCTCAGGCTACCACTGCTGGTTTTAATCTCTAAATAAAAGGTCTATTTATAAACGGTCTATTTCTCATGTGGTTCCCCATTTTCATGGAATTAAATCAGGTTATCCTGAGTTCCGTGCTCTCCTTCAGCATCATGCTTTTACCTTGAAATGCGTTTACAGATCCTGCATCCTAAGTGACACTAATATACACAGTGTTGCTTTAAGATAAATACATTAATTCCTTTTTTCAAGACTCAGCTCGGTGCTCCATTTTCTTAGTTTTAGTGAGGATGCAGGCAGCAGCCATCTGGATTCATTCAGCTGCAGCTGCATGTTTCAGGCATACCTGTGAAGACAGAGTTGTAGTAATCAGTTCTACTAAAGATGATGAGGATCAATTAGTTGTTTAAGGTCTTTCTGAAACATTACTTCTTTGATCCTGGACATGTTCTTTAGGTGATAGAATCCTGAATTTGTTCCTGTCTTTATGAGCCTCTGAAGGTTCAGGTCTGAGTCCAGATTTAGAGCCTGATTGATGGTTTCTAGCTGGATTAACTAAAGCTGTGTGCTAACTTTTGAACGTCCTTCCTTTGGTCATAAAAATGATGAAAATTTGTTTCTGTGCAGTTCTCCTAACATCCAATCACATTTCACTGGTCTGAGGTCTCGACTTTGACTGGGCTTTTACTTTAATTTTAAAGACAAAAAAAAAAGAATTATATTCTAGGACTCGGTAATGAGTAACTATACCGTTCTTTGGTTTTTGGCATATTTGATGCTAGTTTTTCCAGCAGGGTAGAGTGAATGTTGCTCCAAGTTAAGGCTTCACAGTGTTGTCCATTTTCTACACTGTTGTCCATCCTATAATCTTCCCAAACCATTTAGTTAAAAATGTTCTCAGTTTGACTTAAATTAGAAAATGGATGGTCAAACAAAATGCAATGTTAATTGTGTGGTAGAAGTATTTGGTTAGTTGTTTTCTTTTTGAAAAACCCAGTCATCACCACATACATGCTGGCCTTTGGCCATGATGGTTGCCCTCTGCAACATCTCCACCTGCCATTTGATGCAGCTTCCTTGTTCCATTGAAGGAAAAAGCCTCCCAGATCTTAATATGTCCCGTGGAAAACATCACAGGTAGGATCTCTTTGGCCTGGCAGTAATGTTGGAAGCCTTCAGGATTGTCGAAATATATATATTTTTTCCAATCACCCATGTTTGGTGATCTAGTGCTAACTCCAAATGGGCAACTTTGTGCCGCTGAACGGGACGAGGTCTTGGAAGACAGTTTTTCCTCAATCTATAAACCCTTTTTAATCAGTGGTTATGAGATTTACTGTGAATTTATTTAGGGCCGATTATCATCCTGTGTCTTGAAGGTAAAGATTTTTGGGGCCTATCACTTGAAATGTTTGGTCCATAACCCTTTTTAAGGAAAAGTCTGGTCATATTCAGAATTCAAAAAGTACTTCAAATATGAAATTATTACACACTGTTAAATAAATGCTAAGTGTTTTTAATGAAGAGTAATTTCATCTGAATGTGCTTTACTGGAGACATGCATGTTTGTCAAAGAACTACTGCCACCTACTGGTTTGTGACGTCACGGTGCGTTATCGGCTGTTGATCAAGTCCCGGTGCTGTATCTGTTGTTTGTCACAACGCGCTATTATCCAAGTCATCTTGAAAACATTCTTCTTCCAAATGTTGGCTACATATTACGTGTTTTTTCTCTGGCCAGAAGTTCGATGGTAAATCCTCCCTCTTAAAGTTGGCAATCCAACGACCAACCCGTCCGTGGAGGAATATGTATCGGAAAGGTGAAATAACTTCTGCTTTTACCCGATGTATTCCAGCATCCAGCTGCCATGCACGTGGGCATTGTCAGTTTCACTATAGCTCTGGTGAATTTCAATGGTGAAGTCCTCTGGAAATCTTCAATAATTGTTGTTGATTGCAGATGTGTCTAGTAGTTCCCATTGATTTAGCTTGTAAAGCGGGGAGAATGGCGCTAGGCTTACCGCACCGTGACGTCACTGCTGGAAGATGGCACGAAGGTGTTGAGGTTTAAAATCAATGGAAGTTTTGCTGTTTTTAGGAAGGCCACGGCTTTTCAACAAAACATGTAAACCACACAAATAAAAACTGGACACATAAAAACATTAGTTTCAAAACCTCGAAAAGAGCAGTTAAGAACAGGCAGATCTAGTTATATCAACCTTCACCATCTCATCCCCTTCTGCTGACCGGAGTGCTCCTCTGTCCCTGTTTAATGAATGACAGAGAAAATTTGGAATCAGATCAGCAGAGGCGGCTAATGAATCATATTATCCGACTTCACGGTGTGTAAATCACATTCACAGTGACGTGTAGGTCACTGTTGCCAGGCCCAATTATTGTAACCGACTCTGGGCCCGTTTTACTGGAGGAAGATCACTCAGGGATATATTTGGAGTTTCTGTCTTCCAAATACATCTTTAGAAGAACTCAAATAGCCTTGACTGCTCTCAGATGTCTTCTTTGCATATAAATAAGTGAATATATAAAAGACCAAAGTTGAAAAGTTGAAATGTTGAAAAGACTGTCATACAATAATCCTCAGATGGAAGGGAACTTATATTACCCTTAACAAATAATCAGCTATGAGGGAAAGATCCTTCACCCATCCTTGGTCATAAAAACAGCCATAAAATAAAGAGACTTTTGAATTGTCTCAAAATAAGTATCTATAGTCAATAAAAATATAAACAATCAGCGTCTCTAATGTCTGTTTCTGTCTGTCTGCAAGAAGAAAGAAGCCCAACAAAAATGAAAAAGTAAAAAAAAAAGCAGAAAACAAGTCTACCATCTGTTAAACAGCGAGTATTTTTTCATATTTGTGGCCCAGCTCTGTTTCGGATCCCTTTGGATCACTCTGGTGCTCCAGCTATAAATTCAAAGTAGATTATACCAAAAACCAATCAAACGTATACTAAGTTATCAGACCAGTATATTTATATAAATTCCAATAAAAAAAAACAAGAAAAAAAAAACATTATAGAAACACTGTCATGATTTTACAAAGTTCAGACCCAAATGCAGAAAAAACGAACAGAGAGACCTGGGAAAAGGTTTATCGGGTTATATTGAAGAGGTTAAACAGAGGGAGAAGTGTTGCTCTGAACACTGCTCAACCGGAACTGTAAAGTAAGGGGAAGACACAGCGGTTAGTTCAGGCTCAGTGGGAAATTTGACTTGTGAACTTGGAGAAGAGGATTTGGTTGCCGACTCACGCTTCCAGAGAAGTTGTTGAATCCTTGACTCCTGTCTGTGTGCCGTGGTTTCAGTGTTTGTCTGATTCGGTGGAGGGTGGAACAGGGTTTACCCAGAATGCGGTTGTTAGTTGGTAAATGGAGAAACTGATTGCCACTCAGATTTCCTGCGGTACTTGAACGGGTCGTATTGGAGATGAATCCCTTTCTCAGTGAGAAGCTCACATGATCTCTTAGGGAAAGTGGATCCAAACCTCCTGTTTGAACCCCAGCTCAGTTTGAAGCTTAGTTGATCCTTCCAGGGAGAGAAGGTCCGAGAAATCCTGTTTGCCGGATGACTTCCTGCCAAGAGGCAAAGACAAAAACAAAGTTAAACTCAGGTTGACAAAAACTCAGTTTGACTCAGCAAAACTCAGCTTGGCTAGAGTACCCAAAAGTGGCAAACACTCTGGCGTCAAGGTAGTGGCAGTCAGCAGCTTACCCCTTGCTCACACTGGCTCCGGTGCAGTTACCGAGCTGACGGAGACAGCAACTCCCGCACACCCCCTCTCACACCGCCCTTTTGACTACGGTGCGGTGCGGCTCTGCGGCTCCGGCAACAGGTCTGGAGATTTAACAGAAGTTCACTTGAGTTCACGTAACTTCACGCGATAACACGGCCCAAATAAAGGATTTTTGCGAGAGCTTGTTGCGGAGGGCTCCGGCACGCCGCAAGGATAGCTTTCTTGCGGAATTTTCTGCAGCGCCGGACTGTCTCGGTAACCGCAGCCGGACAGCTCAGCAGCCGGTGAGAGAGGTTTACGTCTTTTTAATGACTTGGAATCACTGCGGCGCCGCACCCACCGCACCGCAACGGTAAGACCGGAGTCGGTATGAGCCTGGGGTTAAGAGCACTCCGTTTGACGAGGAAACCATCAGCAGGTGTGTGAGGAGGCGGACCAGAACCAGGCGCCTCCTGGTGGATGAAGGGAGACAAACACAAACACAAAGACAGGAGTCCTGACAAACACTTTACAAACACATAATTTTAAGTACAGGTTTAGTTTTTCTACATAAATCTTGCCTTTCTGAGGCTTTTCGAAGGCAAATCTGTGTTTTGCATAAAAATAATGTAGCAATTTAATAATGGATAATAATAATATTAGTCAGCTTTATAGTTTTTTGTATATAAAAAAAATATTTCTTTTCTGAGAATGTGTTTATTTAAGAGCAATTAAAAATATTATTTTCCATGTGAATCCTAAGTTATTCATTCTTCTTTGCCTTTTCAAAAAAGTACTTTAAACCAGTCCTAGGTGTCTTCAATCCATGATGGGTCAGATACTGACATTTAAAAAAGGAGGCAGAGAAAGCAGAATAAAGCTTTAGCCTCGCTGCTGGCAGTTAGCCAAGCTGTGTAGCTAAACCAGGTCCTGGAAAAATACAGAGTGTACCATCTCCATCTGTCTTTGGACTGCTGATATTTTTTGATCTTTGGCTGATCAGGTCCAAAGATTTCATCTCTAGCTGTTGTTGGAAAGTTTGCTTTTAGGGATTTCTCTTCCGTGACTCGACCTGTCAATCACCTGCACAAGAACCGTGACGATAGTTCCTGCCAGGTGCGCCCAGAGCTCTCCTTTACTTCTGTATTGCGGAGGATTTACAGCTTTACTCGTCATTAAATACAAAATATTTATCTTGCACATCTAAATATATTTATATCAATATAATTAGAAATATTTTAATTTTATGTCTTAATTAAGGTAATTGAGTGGGTGGGGCGCCCTCTCTTGGGCTGCAACTACTGGTTATGGAGTGAATAAAAATGCTCACTGAGGGATGTAGAGCATGTTGGAAATGGAAAAATCAGATCTAAACTTTATAAGAACCTCACATGAAATTTTATTAAAAACAATAAAAACTTTTCTTTAAAAAAGAATTATGACAGGTTGATGGGCCTGGGTTGTTTCCTTTGATCTGGGCCAGAACCACAAGTTCCGGGTTTCCATTTGGCTTCTTTATCTGCTTTTCTGTGTATATGAAGAGCCTTTAGTGCTGTTATTATCTTTGTGAAATCGTAAAATAGTTTTTAGTTTGATACTTTTAATTACACATTATTTATAGTGAAGTCTGATTAATATAGACCCAACTCCCAAACCGACTTTGAAAATAGATTACCTGTGATATTTTTTATTACCGATCCACCACTACTAAAAAATGATTACTCCAGTAAAACATTTATATAGCCAAAATTTCTACTTAAGTCAGATAAAGTATTAGTTCTTTGTTACTTGACACCTCTGCACATTAGACATGGGTTCGTTAGCTCCAGATTTAAACAGAAACCATCTTAATTTTTTGCCACTCAGGATTAATAAGATAAACCTTGATCTTGATCTTTCACCTTAGATTCACCTTGATTTGAGACCTTAAACTTTATTCAGCCGACAAATTAAATACTTTAGTGTTAATTTTTCTCTTGGCCTTGTAATCCATGGCTTCATAGTTTAGGACAAGATGGTGGACTCTTCTGTGATTGCCAGAATATTCTCTGAGATATCAGACACCATATGACCACATTATAGCTCGCCACTATCAGTATGTGAATGTGTGAGTGAATGGGTGAATGACTGAATGTAGTAAAAAAGCACTTTAAAGTGCTTAAACTCAAGAAATAAGCACTACATCAGTGCAAGCATTTAACCATTACTGGTACTAATAATAGGTTGTGTTTTTTTTTGCCTTTGCCAATCTCAATACACCCCTGTTGCTACATTTCAGCCCTCCTTGAATTTTGCAAGTTTATTTGAGGGTAGTAGTAATTTCTCTTTGAATGTAGGGGTAGTGCACATACTGAGGGGGTAGGGGGTATGAGTCTAGCCCTTAAAAAACAAGGGATTTCGGTTGCTTCTTGTGCGTGAAGGGACACAGATTAATTTCCCAGAAAACAAGGAGGACCGCGATTCTGTGAAGTGACTTGACAGTGGCAGATCATTTAAGTCTATGAAGATTTATTTTAGCTGCACAGAGAGGCAAAAAGCAACCTGTGATGTTTGTGGGAAAACAGTGAGTAGTTTATCCCAAACGACACAACCTGGTCAAACACAACCGGGGAAAAACACAACACAGGATATGCAGAATTGATGAGGAGGAAGAGAACAAGTGCTGCTAGACAGAAGAAAGGGAACAGTGCAGTTACAGAGGGAACATTTGTGGAACTTTAAAGCAGTGTTAAAACAGTGGTTATAGAAAATGTTACAAAATAAATATGTGCTTCTAACAAGTAACTGCATTAATTCCGCTTTTTGCACAGGCAGGAATTCTCAGTTTGAATATTATTTTCCAAGGAATTACTGATTTAAAGGGAAAAGGTCTGGTTGTTTTTAGAATTCAAAGTTCTGAAAGTACTTTAACTATTAAATACAGTTACATACTGTTGAATAAATGGTAAGTGTTTTTAATTAAGAGTAATTTCATCTGAATGTACTTTACTGGAGGCATCAATGTTTGTCAAAGAACACTACTGCCACCTACTGATTTGTAACGTCACGGTGCGGTATTGGCTGTTGATCAAGTCCCAGTGCTGTATCTGGTGTTAGTCACAACTAGGGCTGGGCGATAATTCAATAACGATATATATCGATCGATTGACGTGTGGCGCAATAGAAAAAAAGAGCGTAGATAAAAGTTCGATAAAGAAACGCAGTTTTCCTTCCTTCTCATTGTAGCCTATCATGTAGGTTTATGCTAGTCACTACTTCCTCCCAACCAATCACAATCGCGGACCCAGGCATGCCGTCTCAAAGCGCCGCCCTCTCAAACCACAACACAGAGCACATGAAGATGACGCAGCAAGGAGAGTCGGAGGAAATTGTTCCAAAGAAGGGTTTGTGTAGTTCGGCACTCTGGCAGTATTTCGGTCATGGCAAGTCGGACAAAAAACAAACCACAGTCATCTGTAAAATGTGTCGGGAACCAGTGAAAACGAAGTCTGATAACACAACCAACTTTTTTTTTTTTTATCATCTCAGTCGCTCACACCCGCAGGAGTACGAGCTGTGTAGGCCCCGACGCGGCTCTCCTCCGAGGAATCTTCAGGAATTTCGGGAAAATATATATATATATTTTCAGTTCTGGGCAGTTTCCCACGTAGTTCTAACAATTGAGAAAAAAATGCTGAGGGGCCAGAAACTTCAAAGTAATAACTCAGGTTAAAGCATGAAACTAAGCTGAACCAGGTTCAGCTTAGAAGAATGCGTTGTTATATTTATTTTGGTCACTTTTCTGGTCACTTTATTTTATTCTTTGTCAGTATTTAATAACATAACTCAGGTCTCTTATGTTATTTTTCTTTAAAATAATTCTGTTATGGTTAAAAAGTTGGTTAAATAAAGATTTAATTCGAAGTCTGTGTTTGTGTTTTTTATTAAAATTAAATAATTTAGCAATATCATAAAAAATCCAGGCAGAGCTGCACATAAAACATGGTTTCAAATCTTTTCAATAATTATCGATATCGATCAATATGCATTTTTTTTTTATTGATAAGCTTTTTTTCTATATCGCCCAGCCCTAGTCACAACGCGCTATTATCCAAGTCATCTTGAAAACATTCTTCTTCCAAATGTTGGCTACATATTACGTGTTTTTTCTCCGGCCAGAAGTTCGATGGCAAATCCTCCCTCTTCAAGTTGGCGATCCAACGACCAACCCGTCCGTGGAGGATCAGGAATCAGAAAGGTGGAAGAACTCTTTTTTTTCACTTTTACCCGATGTATTCCAGCATCCAGCTGCCATGCACGTGGGCATTGTCAGTTTCACTATAGCTCTGGTGAATTTCAATGGTGAAGTCCTCTGGAAATCTTCAATAATTGTTGTTGATTGCAGATGTGTCTAGTAGTTCCCATTGATTTAGCTTGTAAAGCGGGGAGAATGGCGCTAGGCTAACCGCACCGTGACGTCACTGCTGGAAGATGGCAGGAGGGAGGGGCTACTATATTTGGAAAAAATGGCCGCTCCCAGACTCAGCGATCTATACGAAAAATTATTTTTATTTTTTTAATGATTAACACTAAATTCTATTAATCACCGCAAACCTATTAGTTCTAGGTATAAATAATGATCCACTGATTATTCGTTGCTGACCGGACATTTCCTTTAAAACTGATTTAGCTGATCATACAATGTAATTGTAACAAAAGAGCTTTGGCTAACTTAGAAATAAATAAATATACTAGATGGTGAAAAATAACAGTTTATGAAATATATGTTTTGCTATTTACAATAAATTATTTTAGAAGCACCCCAGAACCAATGCAAAGCTTCATACTCCTGCAAACATGCATTTTGTTGATTAGACTGTCAATTAACAACACAGTAATTTGACTAACTGCACTACTTCCTGGTAAATCTGTGACCCCTCTAATCAACAACATGATGTAAGTTAGGTGAGGTTTGAAGCATAAAGATTTATCCATTGAAATTGTGAATTTAAAGTCGTAGAGAGAGATAAAATCCTGTAATTGTAGATTTTTTTTTCAACTTTTTCAATTGCAAAAAAAAGTTACACCTCAAATTGTCGAGTAGGTACGGAAGAGGATTAGGGCCACTGGGAAAAAAAAAAAAAGTTTACTGACTTTACTTTTTTTTCATTTTAGTATTGGAAAAAAGTCAGAATTCTGACTTTAATCTCAGAATTCTGGCTTTAAACTCGGAATTCTGACTTTTGTCTCAGAATTCTGGCTTTAAACTCGGAATTCTGACTTTTGTCTCAGAATTCTGACTTTAATCTCGGAATTCTGACTTTAATCTCAGATTTCTGACTTTAAACTCAGAATTCTGACAGATAATAAACATGTTAGCATCAAGCCATAGCCATGTCTGTTTTAGAGACTAGCTCTCTTGTTTTAATGACCTTCTGCTCCTCCATTAATGAGGGGACCCCGCAGGCATGTAAAAAGTTGCCTAATTCCGTAATTTTCCACCAATGTGTCACTGGCCCTCTCAAACAACTCACATCTTTGTCAGTGAAGCTGAGCGCTCCCACATTGCTTCCTTCATGGTGCCCATCTACATTAAAATCCAAAATTCTGAGATTCAGGTCAGAATTCTGTGATAAAAGTCAGAATTCTGACTTTTTTCCAATACTAAATTGAAATAAAATTTTAAAATCAGTAAACTTTTTTTTTTCCAGTGGCCCTAATCCTCTTCCGTAAGTAGGAGTATAAAAAATCTCTTAAATCTTTTAAATAAAAAACAAAAATAAACTTTTAGGATGTGTTCACACAGCAGTTCACTTGTTCCTGTTTGCTGCCTCCTACACTGAATGTTTGGTTGAGTTGACCTTGGTTTAAAAGGCAGCAGGACCTCAGACTTTTTGTGGTTTCACAGCAGTGTGCTTAAATGGAACAAAGGGTGTCTGCAGCTAAATATTTCATAGACAGTTAGGAGGTTAATTGCTAATCAAGGCCGTGTTTCATGCGTCAGTCTGCCATTGGTTATTAATGATCAGGCAGCGCTCAGACAGACTAATCACAGATCAGCAGTAATGACATGACGGTCAGTCAGGAGATGACATCTTTCACGGTGCAGTGAAAGCAGACGCGACGTTCGGAGCACGCTCAGTGTAAACCTCGGTGCGTCGTAAATGTCTTTCCGGTGAATTGTTGAATCTGCCTAACAGGCTACTGGGGGCATCAATTAGAAACAATGACAGGAGAGAGGGACGGAGAACAGACAGGAGAGGATTTACAACCCATCCGGTGGCCCGGATGGATCAGATCGGATCGGATAATCAGTGCAGAAATGTAGACGACAGGCCGAGAACTCTCTGGTTAAATTATCCATCGTTGTTTGGAAATATAATTCCCTCCCACGTTTAACCTTCTTCTTTCGGCCCATTAAGTCCGCTAGGTTCCCCCTCTGGACAGCTCTGCACTGAGAACTTCCTTTATTTCCCTCCTGAGGGAAACTTAAAGTGAAAGAACCAGATTATGAAACACCTCTGAGAGAACACCGGCTCCTACAGCGTCTTCACAACAGCTTTGGTTGTTTGATTTGAGGGTCTACTTTCTCCACCTGTGGCCCAAACATCGCACTCAGCGTTTCTACTGACGTCTTCAGACTGAGAGAGAGCTGCCTGCAGGAGCAGCTGCAGAGTTTTTCCTTTGCTGGACTTAGATCTGGTGCTAATTATTCCTGAGCTTTACAGTATGATCACCTGACATGCTGGGTTTAAGATAATTATTATAACTATGGAGAAAATTCAACCTTGGGACACTGGCGTGCAGGAAGACAGCAGATCTGACCTTTTAAAGACTTAACTGCCTTCAGAAAGTCCTTCATTAGAGGGTTTGGGTCCAGCCAAAAATAGCCTCCAGTTCTATTTAGGTGGGATTTATTCTGACTGCACTTATTCTAAGGGAAGAAAAGGATGTTTCCTGCAGACCTGTCAGTACACTTCAAAGTCCATCTTATTAATGGAACATCTTATTAGCTTTAAGAACCAAAGAGTTCAAGAAATATACTTTAAATTCACATGGCTTTAAAGGGTTAAGCCATGAGATGTGAATCTATTATTTATTCACCTTTGTGTCCCTACCAGATCTTCTCACCCACACTGTTAAAATGATGGAGTGCAGCACTTTTACTACTACTTAAGGCATTTTTCCCTCCAGTTTGTCCCAGCAGACTCCGCTCAGCATCAGGTTCAATACGGTGAGATGATTAATGCTAAGGGGGAACTGTGAGTCACTGCTGCTGATATACAATATTTATGTGCATCTCATTGGAAAACATTGAATATGTCAAATCTCGCCTGAATTTTAATAAAGTCACAAGGAACGAAGAGCGGCTCAGGTTTCCAGGCTCGGTTAATTATTTAAAGCTTCGTCACACGTTTTAAGAAATGAATCACTAAGTTTTCTGACATTTACAGCTAGGAAGCAATTAAAATGAAGAAATGAGGATGTTATAAAGGAATTGATCACACTGAAACAAAGAGTCTTTAATGTCCAGCATATAATTAGAAATGCTCAATATAAATACAACATTTTTTAGTTGTTGATAAATATTTATGACTGTTTAATTTGATTTTAGTGAACTTTGCACTAAAATACCTACACCACTGCTTCTTAATAATCCACACAAACAATTCTGACTTGATGCTGATGAAAACTGAAAATCTATAGTTTCCCAGGAACATAAATCCGACAAGATGAACACACAAAGGTGTGAAGAGTGCTCTAAAATTTTACTCAAGTTAGATTTGCACTGCTGATGCATAAGAGAGTCGTCATCCAAGAAATTAGGAAGTAAGAAAGTACAAGAAGTGAAAAAGTATTTCAAAAAAAGTTAAAGTTAGAAAACAAACCACTGGACTTTTTTTTTTTCTCAGTTTGAAGACGTTTCGCTTCCCATCCAGGAAACTTTCTCAATTCAAAATGTCAGGAATAGCTTCAAGTTCCAGGCTTTTATAGAGTAGCTGTCATCAATGGGTGGTGAGGTTGCTCGAGGACCCAGATGCAGAGACGAGTGAAGCAGAGATGAGTTCTGAGAGGTTTAATTGCAGACCATAGGTAGCAGAGGCAGAAATCCAGAAATCCAACTTAAAATATTAAACCAAAAGCATGGAGACATCAGGGGAAAACGAGCCTGAGGAGTCCGGGAGAGACAAGCTGAGTAGACAATTACAGCAATGAGAAGGAACCAGCATTGAGTTTCTGCAGAAGTGGAGTATTTAAGGAGAACAGAACAAAGGATGGACTAATGAGCTGAATAAGGAGCAGGTGTGGGTGGAAATGGCAAGAGGGAATCCAAGGGGAAAGAAAACAATCACAAGGGGGCAACAGAGAGTAACTAAAGAATGCTTGAATATCATGCAAAATAAAAACAAAACAACTGATAACAGAAAACTCAGAGTCACAACAAATGGGAAGAACCATAATAGTAGCTCAACAAAAGCCTTGTAATTGCTTATGAAACATGCACATTGAAACTGGAAAACTAGCTCCACCCCTAATTAATGGGATTCACTGAGGTTATTATTGGCATGCAATACCCGATACTGGCACATTCCACCAAAAAGGCAGTCGTTAAGGGTCGTTATCGGCCTGGCTGACCTGATATCTCACCAGGTCAGCCAAACGTCTTCAAACTTTGAAAACAGAGTCCAGTGGTTTGTTTCTTTAACTTTAACTTGTTGAAATCACTATGACCTTGATGACTGAGAATCTCCTCCAGCAAGGAATGCTGAGTTCACACCGGACGCAGCAGGTGCGGCAGAAGCAGCGAGTTTACATGCAAAGTCAATGGTTGACGCACGTCAAGGCGCAGCAAAAGGTCCCGCAGCGCGTTTTGAGCAGCAGGCACAGCGCATCTGAGCAGCTGAAGCAGCGCGTCGGGAGCTTTTAAGCATCTGACGCGCGCGATGCGCCGCAAACGCGCTGCCGCTGGAGATGGAAAAATTGAACTTTTGCTGCTCGTCGCGCCGCATCAACCAATCAGAGACGCTGATCTGGGAGCTGGCGGGGAGATGGACACATCGCTGATGACACAGAGCCCTGTGATCGCTCCTCTGAAACTGTTTATTAACGCCGAAATTAACTTAAAATGCAGAAATCTGCAGGCAGAATATGTTCGCTTTTATTATCCTGGTGCCTGCAGTTTGGATTATTTAGATGAAAAACACCTACCAGCCGCCGCGGTGAACTGCGAGGAGGCGACCCGGCCAGAGGCTGCTGTTGTCGGCGCACTGCTGGTATGTGAGGGTTTGAGTGGCCCCAACAGAAATAATATTGGAAGGCAGGATGATAATCTGGATGAACTGACTGCACTGATTAAGTTTTCAGGTGGATTTTCTCACTTAAAAACATATTAAAACTACTTTATTCCCACTGATCACAGCAAATACAGCTGCAAGGCAAAGAAAAGATAGAGTAGCTCCGCCCAACACGTGTCAGACACACTTTTGCACCGCGCAGCCAGAGCAGCAAAGCTGCTTCAGGCGCGCGTCAGAACTAACTGGTACAAGCATCAAAAATGAAGCAGCAGATGCGATTTTGCTGCTCTTGCTGCGTCCGGTGTGAACGTAGCATAAAGAAGTACTTAGTAAAATGGCTATTCAAGCACTGAGTAATTGCAGGCTAGTAACTGGTGTGTAGTGTTAAAAAAAATTAATATCATGTAATCAAACAGAGTAATATTCGAGTTCTGGTATTTATAATGATTAGGTAAAACAACAACAAAAAAATATTAAAAAGGTAACGTGTCTTCAAAGGGATGTGTTTGGGCAGAAAAAAGTAATTGTATGTAGTGTTACTACAAGTTTATCCAAAGGGGCATCCAGTAACAAAGTCAAAGTAACAAAAGAAATCCAGTAACAAAGTTTGGAAATAATGAAGAAAAGCTACAGATCTAGTGTAAAAAAAAAATAAATAAATAAAATAAATGTAAAAATTATTTGGATCCAAACTAAGTTGATGGATTTATGAGTAAATTATTTAAAAATATAGATAGATTACTTCTTGTCTTGATGCTGTCTGTGTTTCTTAGCGATGGGAATTTTCTTTTTCCTTGATGTTCTGAGAAGAGGCTCTTAAACTTACAGTTGTTTTAAAGCAAGCTGTTTAACTAATACCGGTGGGTCTTTTGGTTTTTCTGAGTTACTTACTACATTGTGAGATACAGTAGGGCTATTTGTAAGAACAAGCAGTTCCCCACTAAACCAGTGGGTGGCAGCAGTGACTATTCACAGCCTCACTATCAGACTCAAAATGTCTGAATGTGTTTCAATGAAGCCAAAAACACAAGAAAATGAAACATTGTTGTTTGTTAGGAGGATCAATTGAAAACTATATTTTATGGACATTGTGCGCCTCATGCCCAAGAACAATTAATTTAAATTTGGTAATGATCCAGATCATGTGTTTAAGCTGTAGGTGTAATTCACTATTTGGGGCCAAATTTTCTTTTGATGGAGGTCTGCATTCTGAGTGCTTTTCTAGTGTCTAGTTGAATTTATGGAATAATTTTAGCTCTGCTGCTCACATCCTGTTTTTTCAGTTTTACTTGAACTGACAGGACCTTTCTAATCTAGAGTAGCTGTTTCTATTTATTTATTTTTTTTGTGCAGGAGACCCATGTTGTTATTTTTCATCAGAGTGAGGTACATGTACTCTAATGTGGGCTTGGACCACTCAGACCTCTTAGGATGGAGGAAAGAGTAGCATGCATGTCTAAAGGTCAGAGGATTATGTGTCAGACCAGAGAGCAGATGAACGCTTCAGACTCTTCATGTTCATGGATTCTAGTTGAATCCACCTCCTGACCTTTACTTGAAAAACCCAAAGGAAATCAACAAGTTTCACTTTATGCAGCAGTTCATCTCTGCCTGAATGTCACTTTATCAAGAAAGTTATAAAAAAAACAATGTATGCCTTAGAGAAAGTTACATTAAAATTCCTAAAAAAAAGAAAACTTAAGGATTTATTTTACCTGTGTGAGAAAGCTCCAGGTTTTTAAATCCTGAGATTTTCAGTGGAAAGGCATATATATATATATATATATATATATATATATATATATATATATATATATATATATATATATATATATATATATATAAACATCCATCTTTAACCGCTGTATCGGGTTCAGGTCTGAATAATAATCTATAAACTGTTATTATTTCTATGTATATAAATTATGTATATGTACAGCATCTATTTTGATTAAATAAATCCATTAAAAGCTATCTTAAACAAAAAAAAAACTAAACAAAAAAATAAAGTTGATGATATTGTGTGGTGCTCAAATATAATATAAGATTACGTATAAAAGAAGCTTAAACAGAAAAAGTTTATGAGACCAAATATTACTTATATAAACATCTATTGGAATGTCCCCTAAAATAACATTTTTAACAAATGTAAATTATTTGCATATTCTTATTTTACCTATTTGTCTTATCCAGTGTTGGGTAAGTTATTTTCAGAAGGTATAAGAATGTAAATAAAACAAGAATTGATATATAAGGAAAAAGAACAGTTACGCTTTTAAATATAGGATATTTCAACAAACTGATAAATGTTTCCTATAAACCAATACTTTAAAATAAATAGACGTTATATATATATATATATATATATATATATATATATATATATTTATATATATATATATTTATATATATATATATATATATATATATGGATAAATATATATAGGAAGTAACTGATTTTGATTTGATAGCTGATTTGATTTTTCGAGGAAAATTTATCAAAATCTAGACGTGTTCCAATTATTGGTGTGAAACTTTGGTATGGATTTAATGATAATATGTTTCTACTTACCGTATTTTCACGACCATAAGGCGCACCGTACTAAAAGGCGCAGTCTCAGTTATGTGTGCCATTTCTGTATTTAACACACACATAAGGCGCACCGGACTATAGGGCGCGTTTTTTTATATACCGGTACATGTCCTCTACTACGTTTAATACCTCTACTGCGTATTTAAAAATACAGCGGGGGCAAAACTGAGTATGACTGTGCTTTATTCATGTATTTATTACAAAGTATTAATCAAACCTGGAAGCTGGCCGTGAGACAGACACATCGCAGATGACAGAGCGCTGTGAACACTCCTCAATTAACTTAAAATCCTGAAACCTGACGACGTAATATGTTCGCTTTTATTGCCGGTATCCTGGTGCCTGCAGTTTAAATTATTTAGATGAAAAACACCTGCGAGCCACCGCGTGAACCCGGTGGCTGCCGGGCCTAGAGGCTGCTGATGAAGGGATTTCTACTGTCGGTGCACCGCTGGTATGTGGGGGTCTGAGCGCCTCCGACAGAAATAGATAATCTGGATGAACTGACTGCAATTATTAAGTTTTCAGGTGGACTTTCTCACTTACAAACATATTAAAACTACTTTATTCCCACTGATCACAGCAAATATAGCTGCAAAATATAGATTATTTAGATGAAAAACACCTGCCAGCCACCGCGGTGAAGAGGAGGAGACCCGCCCAGATGCTGCTGTTGAATTAAGTTTTCAGGTAGAAAAATAGAGCGGGAGCAAAACTGAGTATGTTTGTTCTTTATTCAAGTATTTATTACAAAGTATTAATCGAACCCATCAAAGTCATCATCCTCTGTTTCTGAATTAAACAGCTGCGCTAAATCAGACATGCCAATTTCCCCTTCTTCGCTGTCAGAGTCACTTTCCGTGCAGCGCGGCTCCTCAGAAATAATGCCTGCTTTTGCGAAAGCTTGAACAACAGAGCCAGCAGACACGTTAGCCCAAGCATCTACAATCCATCCGCAAACGGTGGCGTAATCTGCCCGGCGCTGCCTTCCACTTATCCTGAAACTGTGGTCTCCGTCTGTCATCCATCGCTCCCACGCCGCTCGCAGCCTTACTTTGAACGGCCGGTTCACACCGAAGTCGAGCGATCGAAGTTCCTTTGTCAGACCCCCGGGATAACGGCGAGCACAGCGTTCATTTGATTCACCATGTTTTTCACAGCAGCTGTGAGATGGGCACGCATGGAGTCACAGAGCGATGGTGATGCGTGGAAAAAAACCACCTGGTCTCCTCACATACACCTGCCTCAGCCACGCTTTCATCATCTCCTCATCCATCCAGCCCTTTTCATTTGCCTTAATATCATATGTCATCAGAGTGCTGTGTCTGTCTCGCTGTCAGCTCCCAGATCAGCTTCTCTGATTGGTTGATGTGGCGCTTCCAGCAGCAAAACTTCAATTTTTCCATCTCGAGCAGCAGCAGCGCGTTGTTTTTCACATCAGCTGTGAGATGGGCAAGCATGGAGTCACAGAATAACAGCAATAGTGATGAGTGGAACAAAAACACCTGGTCTCCTTACATTCAGCCACTCTTTCATCATCTCGTCAATGAGGTGGTCTCAAAAGTCGCAGTTACAACACATATAGGGCGCACCGCACATTTTGAGGGGGAAAAAAGACGTTTATGTGCGCCTTATAGTCGTGAAAATAAAAAGAAAAGCTAAAAGCTTTCAGTTTTACATATCCATGTGTCAGGATTTATCTAAAGCTCGGACCCACATGCAGTGAAGACAAACAGAGAGACACAGAGTAAAAGTTTGAACGGGTTTTATTGAAAGGTATTTAGAGTTCGGTGCAGAGTTCCTCCGAACTCTGCTCGGCCGGGAAACTGAAAGACGAGGGGAAGACAGACTGTTAGATTCAGGCTCAGTGGGGAATTGGAGTTGTTAATCTTAAAGGAGAGGATTTGTTGCCACTCACGTTTCCAGAGAAGAGGAGACACGTAGACTCCAGTCTGTGTGTTGGTCTTCCAGGGTTTGTTTGATTCGTTGGAGGGCGGAACAGGGTGGAATGATGCAGCCGCTGGTTGCAACTCAGTTTTCCTGTGGTACTTGAATGGGTCGTGGTGAAGATGACTTCCTTGACTCAGTTGATCCCACTTGGGAGAAGGCGGTCCGTAAAGGTCCAGTTTGCAGGAAGTCTTCCTGCCGAAAGGCAAAGAACAAACAAGGTTTAGTCTCAGGGAGAAACAAGCGCTCAGTAAAACTCAATGTGATCTCAGCTTGGCTAGAGGACAAAAACTCAAAATGCAAAACTCAGATTAGACTCAGCATAAACAAGGCTTGGATAGAGTACCCCAAACTGGCAAACACTCTGGCGTCGAAGAAGTGGCAACCAGCAGCTTAAGAGCAGTCCGGTGATGAGGCAACAGCTTGCAGGTGTGTGAGGAGCCAGGCACCTCCTGGTGGTGGAAGGGAGAAACACAAAAGACAAGACAAACAGACGAAACACAAAAAGTGGGATTCTGACACCCTGCACCGACAGCGGCTAATTTACTTTTCTATACACTGCAGAATCTTTAGATTCATGCATCAAACATGTCAGGCATAAATAAATATCAGTTTAAAGAATATTGATCAAACAAATATTAGAGATGATCGTTTTTCTTAGTCTTGAGTTAATTATAAACATGTTTTTCTCCCTAATTAGACCATCAACAGGTTTCACTCTGAGTCAAATGTCAGAATGTATTAAAACATCACTACTGGCTGCATGAAGCTCAGTGTGAGTCCAACACATCTGGCGGTGCAGAAATAGAGCAAATCATAGAGAGGATGGGGAAGATGTTTATTAACTGCGTCCAACACATCTCTCCTCTCTGTATAACAACACCATC
Organism: Cyprinodon tularosa; assembly: GCF_016077235.1. NCBI lineage: Eukaryota > Metazoa > Chordata > Actinopteri > Cyprinodontiformes > Cyprinodontidae > Cyprinodon > Cyprinodon tularosa. The sequence goes on along the minus strand of NW_024039050.1, from coordinate 616,135 downwards.
CAGATACCAAACCTCCCACTGACATTAGATCTACGCCGCAGGTCCTGAAAACACAGGAATAACTATTTCAATTTAACCAAACTAACAGAGTGTGAAGAAATGCCTGGAAAAGATGAAGATGCTATAGCTGCATGTATGGGGTTTATACAGCATCTCCTTAATGAGTTTTCAGGAAGCTTTGCTCCTAACTGCTTCGATATTTCCTCTTCGTTTTAGGCCCAGTTTGCCTTGTTGTGAAGGTATTTACTTATGAGATATAAATGTTGGATCATCATATGCTAATCTGAGAGGGAAGGACTCTCACAGATGAGGTGGAAGTATCTGTTTCGTGAACTTTATTGACTTAAACCTGAGAAAATAAATAATTTCTTCCTAATCAATGATTTCGGGGTCTACTGGTCTTTACTGCCGGCATAGAACATTTCCCAATGCTCCCAAAGAAGGAACACCTTAAACATTAGCTCAGGTTCATTGGGAAAATAAATTGTTAAAGTTTTGAGAAGGATTAGGGTCAATGAAAGAGAAAACTGACCCTTATTCTGCTTCTTCGTGTTGAAATAGTCTGAAACTAAGGTGGCTTTAATAGTTTCTGTCTGTGAGGTTCAATCTAAGATATAAAGATGCACATTCATGTTTTATATCTGGAGGAAAAAAGAGCAAAAACCATTTCATAATAATCAAATAAGGTTATATACACAATGTGCCCAACCTGCGTTTAAAGCAGGGATGTCAAACCGGTTCCAGAAAGGGCCGTGTGGCTGCAGGTTTTCTTTCCAACCAAGCAATAGCAAACCAGACTCCCGTTATCTCATCAAGTGAGTCTAGTCTTAACATGATGACTTGATGAGATAACTGGAGCCTGGTGTGCTATTGCTTGGTTGGAAAGAAAACCTGCAGCCACACGGCCCTTTCTGGAACTGGTTTGACACCCCTGGTTTAAAGAGTCCCAGGCACGATGAGTAGACATAAACACATGTGGCGCCACCTGCTGCCAGTTCTTCAGAACTATCATAAAGCCTGATGGGGATGTTTAAAGGAGAAGTCTGGTCATATTCAGAATTCTTAAGAGTCATTTTCATTTGAATGTGCTTTACTGGAGGTATCCATGTTTGTCAAAGAACACTACTGCCTGTTGATCAAGTCCCAGTGCTGTATCTGGTGTTTGTCACAGCGCGCTATTATCCAAGTCATCCTGAAAACATTCTTCTTGCAAATGGTGGCTACATATTACGTGTTTTTTCTCTGGCCAGAAGTTCGATGGCAAATCCTCCCTCCTCAAGTTGGCAATCCAACAACAAACCCGTAGTGACCTTGTAGTGACTGTGGTGAGTAAAAACTCCCTTTTAACAGGAAGTAACCGGCTCAGTGTGAGCGGCCATCTGCTGAGGCCGAGTGTGGTTCAAGGAGACAGAAGCAGAGATACAAAAGGCTACTTTAAAGGCGGCCCCATCCAGGAAACACACAGCCAGGCAGACAGGCTCTGAGCCAGCTCCCATGTCAGAGGACGAAGAGAGCACATCCAGCCAGTCACAGTCAGAGAAACAGGACTACATTGAAAAACAGGCTGATCTCCAACATCTATAAGCAAAGGTGTTGATGGCAGCAGCACAGCTGATATTTCTCTCCAGGATGGAGTCACAGCCAAACAGGAACAGACCAGATGAAGCTACTATGAGAAAAAGCAGAGAGAGCAGAACGTTAGAGATTGAACTAACAGATACCGCAGAGTGGGAGAATAGAGATAGAATGAAGCAAAATGATGAAAAACGGGTCCCTATGTCCTCCAGCAGTCTAAGCCTATAGCAGCATAACTATAGAGATAGCTCAGGATAACCTGAGCACCTACAACTATAAGCTTTATAAAACATGAAAGTTTTAGGCCTAGCCTGAAAAGTAGACAGAGTGTCTGCCTCACGGACTAAAGCATGATGTGGACTATAAATCCATTTAATATAAATTTCCCTGGGTTAATCTGTCTTGTCTGTCATTCAAACCACTTTTGTTTGTTCACCATCCATTTGAAAGCATCAGTAAACTAATTTCCAGACGGAACATCTGGGAGTCTTCATCCAGCTGTGCTTCTAAGCCCTGGTGGTCTACAGCCAGCCCCTAACGAGGCTAAAGGCCACTAATGAGCCCTTAATGGCTTCTGAATCGCCCGAAGGTCCTTGAAGAGGACAACAAGCTTAATGGATGATTAGCATGGTGATTTGACTGGCTATTGGAAACTAAATTACTTCCCGTCGATATCAGGGACAGAGACGCCCTCATCAAGTTTTCTTAGAACTGATTACAGCTGGAAGGACAAAGTTTTTGTCTAAATTTTGTTTAAAGGACTCATTTACTGTTGAGAAACAGACTAGTGTTTTTTTATTAACATATTTCAAAACATAGTTTATGGTATTATTTGTCTTGAAACATGTGGATGATGGGATTTAATCAAGATCTGATGTAAAATCGGATTTTATCAACCTCATTAGGAGGTAAAATCTCCAACTGTAATGCAGATCCTACACTCACAGAAAAGCAGAGGTTATACCACACTGAAAAAAAAAGCTCCTGCTGTGGCTGAAAGGTGGAGAACGGGCGGGAAAAGGCAATGTTTCTTCCCGCCTCTTTATGTGAAATCTATTCTTCTCTCAGCTTTCTGCTGCTGAAGTGTCAACACGCCGAGTTCTGATAAGAGAAGAAGAAAGGGTCTGCTGTTTGGAGTGATGGGTTTTGATGGCAGGAAATGGCTTATTCTGGGAGATAAAGGGAGGTCAGAAGAAAAGATGGCAAGGAGGGGGCCTGGGGACAAAGCAAAAGTACCAAGAAATGGACAGGATGGGGAAGAAGGGGGCAGGACAGAATTTCAGGTTGGATTGTTCAGATAAACAGTTTGCACAACTTTCCTTCATGGTTTAGTTTTATTTTCAGGCTCTTTATCAAAGTAAGAATCACCCATTTTTGCCTATAGTTCACCTCAATGAGCAGAAAAGCTTTTTTTCCTCAAACCTTGAAAATCTGTAATATTTACTGCATAGAAACTCCACTGAGGCCCTCTGACATCTTTCATCTTTTGTGTCCAAGGGCCGATTCATTCATCACCAGGGTCTGTGGCTCTACAAGGTTAAAACATATTACATCCTCCTCATCCAAAGACTTGAAGGCTAATTTTCCAGCTGTAAATATGACAATATTTTTCTAAAAAGGCCTCTCAACTCGTTAGGTTGGTTGGTTTCAGAAAGAGTACAGCTGTATTTCAGCGAAGAGCTCACTGAATGGTCAAAGAGGAGCAGCAGGTGATGCTGACGCCCCTGGAAAGTCTCTAAATGAAGCCTTTGTGGTCGCTAGACGACCCTCAGATTGTGCTTTCAGGCTGTGTCACATCTGCTGGAGGAGCTCCAGGTTCAGGGACTCACTTAAATATCCTCTGTTGTGCTTTTCATAAGATTAACCAAACGCGTTGAAGAGCAAAGAAAAAAAACCCCCCGAAAGAGTGCATTAAAAATCTTCAGGTACGCTGATTGATGATGGGGGACGAGAAAACTGTAAAGGTTTAAATATGAAATGAGTCAAAAAAAGCCACAGATGCAGGGCCGTAACTATCATTCAGGACAACGAGGTAATTCCCTTGGTATTTTTTTAAATGTATATTTTGCCTAAATTGTGATAAACTAAAAGTAAATTACAGTAAATTGCAAAAATGATGTAGAAATAAGTCAGCATCTCTTAAATTAATTTTAATTAGCCTTAATTTGAGCAGGTAAATAAGATGATTTTGTCATGATTTACTAAAGTTCAGACCCAAATGCAGAAGACCAAAGAGGGAGACCAGGGAAAAGGTTTAACAGGTTTATAACTGAAAAGTGAGGGGGAAGACATAGCGGTTAGTTCAGGCTCAGTGGGAAATTTGATTCATGAACTTGAAGAGGAGGATTTGGTAGCTGACTGACGTTTCCAGAGAAGTTGTTGACTCTTTGACTCCAGTCTGTGTGCTGTTGTTCCAGTGTTTGTCTGATTTGGTAGAGGGCGGAACAGGGTTTACCCAGAATGCGGCTGTTTGTAGGTGAATGGAGAAAGCTGACTGTCACTCAGATTTCCTGCGGTACTTAAACGGGTCGTAGTGGAGATGAATCCCTTGCTCAGTGTGAAGCTCAAACGATCTCTTGGGGGAAGGTTGATTCAAACCTCCATTTTAAATCCTTAGCTCAGTTTTAAGATCAGTTGATCCATCCAGGGAGAGAAAAATCCAGTTTGCAGGATGACTTCCTGCCAAGAGGCAAAAACAAAAACAAGATTAGAACTCAGGTTGACAAGAGCTCAGTTTGACTAAGCAAAACTCAGCTTGGCTAGAGTACCCAAAACTGGCAAACACTCTGGCGTCGAGGTAGTGGCAGTCAGCAGCTTAAGAACACTCCGTTAACGAGGAAACCATCAGCAGGTGTGTGAGGAGGCGGACCAGAACCAGGCGCCTCCTGGTGGAGGAAGGAAGACAAACACAGAAACACAGATATTCAGTCAGGAGTCCTGACAGATTTGCAGATTGAATTAGTATTTCTACTTGTAGAATAGGATAATTAGATAATATGCATTTGGAATAAGAAAATGCAATAATTATTTCTTATTTTAGCTGTAAATCGTCTGGTTCAATTGGCAAAGTGTCTCACTTTCCTCCTCAATTCAAGACAAAATGCAATTATTTGAAGAAAAAAGGACTTATTTAGATTTCAGTTTCTTCCAGTGTAAAACTGGTAGTGGGAAAAAATTATTAAACTATTTACTCTAGATAAATAAACGGAGATCGATTGATTTTTATCTTTGCAAAGACAGAACAGTTCATCATACTGCCTTTATTGCACGGTAATCAGCCCTGTTCTGCCTGGGGAGCGTTCGTTTCCCCTTACATACAATAATGGAAAGTTGTCAGAGTCAAAACAAATTACAGACACTTTGGTTGAACACTAACATTTTATGAATAAACCTTGAGAAAGAATCTGGCTTGTTATGGGAAGAATGTATGTCTTGTCTTCAATCACCACTCACTCAGGCATTATGTGGCCTTGCAGGTGAAATAGGCTGAGTGAAAACCTTTTATAGCGAGTAAAAATAAAGCGAGCATAAATCAATATATAAAATAAGAGAAACTACATTTTCCGACCACAGTTTATAATAGAAATATGTTAAAAAGCTGTCTTTCCATAACAAGAGTAAACAGAAAAGGCACTATCATCAACATTATAGTGTAATACGGTCTGGGTGTATTTGAAATTCTGAGGTAAATATGAAGCCACTTAAATATGAAGCCACTTATTTTACTTACTTCACTTATTTATACTGAATTGTCTTTTGTGACACATCTCTAACCAGTTAGATAGAAGCTTAAAAAAGATTACATAAAAATCAAGTTTACAAGTAAATAATTTGTGAAATGTCTGGTAGGGAAGAGGGAACAGAGAAAAGCACAGACTAGCCCATTCAAAAGTCAGAATGATGTTGCTTTTGCTCCTTAAGACTGCCGCTAAGCCCGCCTAGAAGTAACCTGACTCCGCCAGATGGATTTGCTCCGCATATCCATCTGGAAACCTTCCGTTGAAGTAATTTTGGGAAGGGGCGAAAATACTGGTTAGCTGATTGGCCTATGTTGGTGATAGACGAAACCAGTCTTGAAACCAGTCGGGAGAAGAGCAAAAACATCTTTTCCTCTGAGAAAAGTCTCCAGAGCAGTGTTTTGCTCTTCTTTCAGTGAAGAAATACTCTGTAATTCCGATAAAACTTGCTCGATAGCCACGCTAACGCTAGTTTCATCGGCTGATGCCGCCATGTTCTTTAAAATGAACTGTCGCGCTTCTCGTTGCGTCACACCTCAAACTGCCTCAAAGCCAACGCTGATTGGACGTTCGTTTGGTGAACTGCTCCAAATTTTCTTTAACGGAGTCACCAGACTGATCTGCGAGTGAAACCATGAAAGCTCGCAAGATCAGGATGGTCTCATGAGGCTAGCCTAGAAGTGACTCTTGATCTCAGTATTTTTTGGGCCCTGCATACATGTAAAGTCTAAGAAAAGATGCTCTTGGGATTTTCTATTTTGAAAAAGAAACTGATTAAAAATAAAGCCTTTCAATGAAAAACTTTACTCGGAAACTCTGAAAAACTTTAATAAATTTTGCTCCAGAGAGCAAAAAATAATAAATTTAGAGAAAGTCCAGGGTAGTTAATTTAGTCTGGCTCTGCTTTTACACATTCTACTTCCCCCAACTGTCTCCTTTTATAGAGAGAAATGTGGTTAGGAATTCATGACAACTCAGGGGCTGCAGATGAAGAGACACCAGTGACAAAATCCACAGAGAGCTTTGTTTAACATGGATCGAAGGAGTCCTGATCTAAAGACAGATTTATGCCACAATGACAACAATATTTGGATGAATGAAGAGGATTTCTTTCATTTAAACCTCATACCATTGTGCTACCTGTGATAAAGAAAGAGGGCCACCTCTAAAACAGGGTCCACTTGAGGAGAGCTGTTATCCTTCAACTCCAGCACAGCTGAATGGAATGGCAGAAGCTCCTCAGAGCTTCATCAATGCGTGATTTAGTTTATTTAGAGATTCCTCTAAAAGTTGAGGAACAGTAGCTCCCAAGGACCCTACTTTTAACCCTTTATAACCTGAACCATGAAATAATTGACAGAAATTGTCATTGAACTTTCGGACAAATAAAATTAGAATATAAATTTTGTAAACATTAAATTACAGTTCTATATAATATGATATACTTGGCTTTAAAGGGTTAAGTATATACCTTTAATCAAATTTGTCAGCTACACTGACGAATTGAGTAGCTCAACACCAACCACCTGCGCCGGCAGACACAGAGCAGGATGTACTTCCTGGGGAGACTCAGGTCGCTCAAAATCTGCCATAAGCTGTTGGAGAAGTTCTACTAGTCTGTGGTTGCCAGTGTCCTCTTCTATACAGTGGTGTGCTGATGGAGCAGCACATCCATGACGGACACCTCCAGACTGGACAAACTGGTGAGACGAGTCGGCTCTGTGATTAGCAAGAAGCTGGACTCTCTGGGGACGGTTGTAGAGACACATAAACTGCTGGACATTATGAACAATGCCAGCCACCCTCTGCACACTGTCTTCACCATTCAGAGGAGTCTGATCCGTGTGAGATTGCTCCTCCACAAATGCAGGACCTACAGACTGCTGAACTCCTTTAGCCATCAAGCTGTACAACTCCTCACTTGAGAAAGGAGGAGATGATAGGCAGAGGGAGAAGGGTCAGCAGTCCTCCATCTTGTGCAAAACATTACCTATTGCCACTCATGTGCCATATTCTTCCCTCTCAGTGCGATAATACATGCCAACTACTGTGTAGCCTCTGTATTTTTTACATATTTCTAAGGTCAATACATGCATAGGTTCTCTCCAGGTATCGCGGCTTCTTCCCTCTGTCCAAAAACATCAGTGTTAGGTTAATTGGATTCTCTAAATTCTCCTTAGGTGTGTGAGAGGACTGGCGACCTGTCCAGGGTGTACCCTGCCTCTCGTCTGTAGACATCTGGAGATAGGCACCAGCACCCCTCCCGACCCCAGCAGTGATAAGAGTGACGGAAAATGGAAATGGATAGAAACATATTCCAGGACATTACAACTTTTTAATGCTTTTTGTACTATATACACTCGTTTTATATTGTCTGTTATATATATATATATATATATATATATATATATATATATATATATATATATATATAATTTTTTTTTTAATCTTTAATACATTTTGCTTTAACTCTTTGTACTCTATGTAAGCCACTGGAACAAAAATCTTCCTGAAGGAGTAATCCCAAGGGATAAATAAAATTGAGTCTAAGTCTGTTAAAACTGGACATGATGTTGGAATAAATAAAGAAAGCTATGCATATATTTTAGATTATTTGTATCATTTTGTATTTAAGACTTGTTTTTAAAAGTTATTACCTCTGAGAGGTGAAATGCTTTATCAGAAGCAGCAGTTTTAATGATATAATCATTCAGGTAATGAAAGGATGGGAGAAATTAATTGTAAATTTCATTGTAAATTTCTTAAAATTCCTATTAATCTGCCGGTTTCAGCCAAACGAGGAGCTTTGGCTGCAGCGCAGAGTGAATAATTGGAGGAGAAACATGTTTCCAGGTATGGAAGTCTGTATCAATGCAGAATTAAGAGCTTACCGTTTTACTTTTAACATTTTATGAGATTCAGATGAATAACTTTAACAATAAAGCTAAGCATCCAGGCGGCATTTCATTACGGGATGAATCCTCTGGGACTCAATTACACAGCTTTGAGGAACACCTTTTAACTCATTAATTATTGGATTTTTATTTAGAGTTTTTATTTTTAACTAAAGGTGCCACCTGTAATCTCAGTCATACTCTAAGCTGCTGCTCTCTGTCCCCATATTCTCTTTAAAACCTTGAGGAGCAGCCGCCATTAGTGCCTCAAACAGCAGGAGGGGTTTGCTCTAATTAGAGCAACAGAAACAGATTGTCAGGTTGTGTGGAGGCTTTAGTAGGAAAAGATGAGCTTGTGATGATTTAATGAAAGTCCAAGGGGAGCTTAGGCAAAAATCCAAAATATAAAAATTGAAAACCAAGTAAGCAAAAGACTAGAAAGCAATAAAACAATATTTACAACACAAGAAACCAGCACTGAGTGAAGACTCCACTGCTCTTTTAAGCCCAGCACTCTGATGAGATAGATTATTTTCACCTGTGTAGGCTACCCAGGTTCTCCACAAAGATGTTCTGTGGAAGAGATGAACAACTCGCACTAACCCACCACACACAGGAACCCTGACACAGACAAGGTCTGAACGATGAGCGGAACGACTGTTTTCTGATTAAATCTGGACATTCTGGTAAAAAAAGCAGCGTCTCTGCTTGGAAGCAGCCCTGGAAAGAATCAGAGTCACATCCTGTCAGCCTCTTACCTGCAACACAGAGAGAGGATGCCTTATTTCTATAAACACACTGAGCAACGGCTGGAAAGGTTGAACTAAACCTCAACATTTTTTTTTACCGTTTTCTGGTTTTTGTCTTAGTTTTATGTAGACTAAACACCCTGACATAAACATAGAGTCCGATCCGTGAAACAACCCGGCTCAGAGCTTTTTGTCTTTATTTGTTATAGAAACCTGAAGGAGCATCATCTGTTATATTAGATCACAAACACAGTCCATTTAGGCTAAAAGGAATACAGATTATTCTGCTTCATCTAAACAGGAACCAGTTTGAATGAGAGTCACTTAGTTTGCTTTGTTACACAGGATCCAACGGTCCACTAATAGGGATTTTTTCAATAATAATAATTAACTATTTCTTAATATAAATATCTCTTTTTTAACTTAATTAATGATTGAATGATATTTATTGATCAAATGGACTAGGGTACAGGTCTTATTTATTTTTAAATTGATTGATTAATAATTTGTTCATTTTTAACAGCCATTTTTTCAGCATCACAGTGAATCAGATCTCATAAATCTGCTTTTAATGAAATATAGAAATATTTATTAGTTTAATTATAAACCGATGAACTGTTCCATAAGGGTTTGATCAGGTTATATCAACTAATATCTAGATAATGATTTATTTCAAACACTTTAATGCATCCTTAAAGTTGGAACAAATGTGTTTTTATCCCTTTATTTAAAATGTTTCCTGATTTACATTTACAAATATAGACTCTTTACATCAAATTATCTCTGCCCATGTTTGTAACAGCAGATTTTTTTCTGGCAAAGTTTTCTCAACGTTTTAATGCAAACAACAGGAATGATTTTGAAAACAAATTTATGACGTCAGTGTATTACCCAACCATTATCTTATTATAAAAATGAATTAAACTCATTACTAAACAATAACATCAGGCAACTTGACAGGTTGGCACTGTCCTGAAAATGCAACATACATCATCTTTCTGTCAGGGTTTAGTTGTGGTTTGGAGGACCCAAATGCAGAGGCAGACAGGCTGAGGAGATTTCTGGGTAGTTTAATGGGGCAAAAACAGCAACAAAGGCAGGAATGCAAAAATCCAACTAATAATCAAAAGCAAACCAGAACTATGGAGACATCTGGGGAAAACCAAACACGAGGAGCCAGGGAGAGACGAGGAACGTGGACAACAGCATGGGAGGACAGCAAAGACAAGGAACCAACAAAGAGTGAGAGCAGAGGGGAGGGAGAGACAAAGGAGAGAGAGAAAATATATAGGAGAGAGAGACAAAGGGAGGGCTAACGAGCAGACAAGGAACAGGTGTGAGAGGAGACAACGAGGGAGCCAAGGGGAAAGGAACATACACACACACACAAGAGGGCAAAAGAGGACAACAGAAAAACATGAGAACTAATATAAATCTAGAAATACAACAAAACTGGAATTAGGCCAATAAATCTAGAAAACAAGGAGCAAAGAAAAGAACAGCAGAACCAAGACCATGACAGTGCCCCCCACTTAAGGGCGGATCCCAGACGCCCAAAATGTCCAGAAACAAAAAATAACCCACCCTGGGTGGGCGGAGGGGGAACCAGGAAGGAGGGCACGAAATACAAAACCAAACGCAGAGTCCAAACAAAAACCAAAACAACCCACCCAAGGTGGGCGAGGGCAAACAAAGTCTCTGGAGGGCGGCCGTGTGGCCCGAGGCCAGGAAGAAGCTCAGGAGGACGTCGACGGCGACGCCGTCTCTGACGAAGGAGGCTCTCTGGAGGAGGCCGGCGGCGACGCCGTCTCTGAAGGAGGAGGCTCTCTGGAGGGGGCCGGCGGCGACGCCGTCTCTGAAGGAGGAGGACCTCTGGAGGGGGCCGGCGGCGACGCCGTCTCTGAAGGAGGAGGACCTCTGGAGGAGGCCGGCGGCGACGCCGTCTCTGAAGGAGGAGGGCCTCTGGAGGAGGCCGGCGGCGACGCCGTCTCTGACGAAGGAGGGCCTCTGGAGGAGGCCGGCGGCGACGCCGTCTCTGACGAAGGAGGGTCTCTGGAGGAGGCCGGCGGCGACGCCGTCTCTGACGAAGGAGGGTCTCTGGAGGAGGCCGGCGGCGACGCCGTCTCTGACGAAGGAGGGTCTCTGGAGGTCGCCGACTGCGGCACAGGAACAGCCTCAGAGGGGGCCGCCGACTGCGGCACAGGAACAGCCTCAGAGGGGGCCGCCGACTGCGGCACAGGAACAGCCTCAGAGGGGGCCGCCGACTGCGGCACAGGAACAGCCTCAGAGGGGGCCGCCGACTGCGGCACAGGAACAGCCTCAGAGGGGGCCGCCGACTGCGGCACAGGAACAGCCTCAGAGGGGGCCGCCGACTGCGGCACAGGAACAGCCTCAGAGGGGGCCGCCGACTGCGGCACAGGAACAGCCTCAGAGGGGGCCTGGAGTGCCCCCTGAGGGGCCGTGGAGGCTTGGAGCGCCCCCTGAGGGGCCGTGGAGGCTTGGAGCGCCCCCTGAGGGGCCGTGGAGGCTTGGAGCGCCCCCTGAGGGGCCGTGGAGGCTTGGAGCGCCCCCTGAGGGGCCGTGGAGGCTTGGAGCGCCCGCTGAGGGGCCGTGGAGGCCTGGAGCGCCCGCTGAGGGGCCGTGGAGGCCTGGAGCGCCCGCTGAGGGGCCGTGGAGGCCTGGAGCGCCCGCTGAGGGGCCGTGGAGGCTTGGAGCGCCTGCTTAGCCTTATTTCAGAGAGCCTTTTAGTAGTCTGCTCAGGGAAATCAGGATGACTCTGAACGGGCTCAGGGGTCTCAGGCGCTAGGCTAAACGGCCCACTAATGGGCTCAGGAGTCTCTGGTACTGGGGAAACCCCCCCACTAATGGGCACTGGAGCTAGGGAATCTGGCCCTCTACTGGGCACTGGAGCTAGGGAACCTGGCCCTCTACTGGGCACTGGAGCTAGGGAACCTGGCCCTCTACTGGGCACTGGAGCTAGGGAATCTGGCCCTCTACTGGGCACTGGAGCTAGGGAATCTGGCCCTCTACTGGGCACTGGAGCTAGGGAAACTGGCCCGTCAATGGGCTCTGGAGCTAGGGAAACTGGCCCGTCAATGGGCTCTGGAGCTAGGGAAACTGGCCCGTCAATGGGCTCTGGAGCTAGGGAAACTGGCCCGTCAATGGGCTCTGGAGCTAGGGAAACTGGCCCGTCAATGGGCTCTGGAGCTAGGGAAACTGGCCCGTCAATGGGCTCTGGAGCTAGGGAAACTGGCCCGTCAATGGGCTCTGGAGCTAGGGAAACTGGCCCGTCAATGGGCTCTGGAGCTAGGGAAACTGGAACGTCAATGGGCTCTGGAGCTAGGGAAACTGGCCCGTCAACGGGCTCCGGAGCTAGGGAAACTGGCCCGTCAATGGGCTCCGGAGCTAGGGAAACTGGCCCGTCAATGGGCTCTGGAGCTGGGGAAACCGGCCCTCTAATGGGCTCTGGAGCTGGGGAAACTGGCCCTCTAATGGGCTCTGGAGCTAGGTAAACCGGCCCGCTAAAGGGCTCTGGAGCTAGGTAAACCGGCCCGCTAAAGGGCTTGGGATGTGCTGGCTGACAGGGAACTGATGGAGGTGGAAGGAAAGGGAATAGATCCTCCCTTTGCCCATAAAAGTAGCCCCATAACTCTGACTCCTCAATATGTGGTGCTCTGACTGCAGTGGGTGTAATCATGGTGACTGACTTTAAACCTCTAACTCGAGGAGCTAACTGCTGATCATGGAGGTGACGGCCAAGGCCATAGGGGAAACTGACCTGAAGAAGAGTGGGATTGAAGCAGGCGTCAGGCTGACCCGCCGGAGAGGGAGTGGAGGCGTCAGGCTGACCCGCCGGAGAGGGAGTGGAGGCGTCAGGCTGACCCGCCGGAGAGGGAGTGGAGGCGTCAGGCTGACCCGCCGGAGAGGGAGTGGAGGCGTCAGGCTGACCCGCCGGAGAGGGAGTGGAGGCGTCAGGCTGACCCGCCGGAGAGGGAGTGGAGGCGTCAGGCTGACCCGCCGGAGAGGGAGTGGAGGCGTCAGGCTGACCCGCCGGAGAGGGAGTGGAGGCGTCAGGCTGACCCGCCGGAGAGGGAGTGGAGGCGTCAGGCTGACCCGCCGGAGAGGGAGTGGAGGCGTCAGGCTGACCCGCCGGAGAGGGAGTGGAGGCGTCAGGCTGACCCGCCGGAGAGGGAGTGGAGGCGCCAGGCTGACCCGCCGGAGAGGGAGTGGTGGCGCCAGGCTGACCCGCCGGAGAGGGAGTGGTGGCGCCAGGCTGACCCGCCGGAGAGGGAGTGGAGGCGCCAGGCTGACCCGCCGGAGAGGGAGTGGAGGCGCCAGGCTGACCCGCCGGAGAGGGAGTGGAGGCGCCAGGCTGACCCGCCGGAGAGGGAGTGGAGGCGCCAGGCTGACTCGCCGGAGAGGGAGTGGAGGCGTCAGGCTGACCCGCCGGAGAGGGAGTGGAGGCGCCAGGCTGACCCGCCGGAGAGGGAATGGATTTCTTCCCCCGGCGGCGCTTACGCCCGGAGGAGGCAGACGGCATGGGGGGACCAACAGCTGGTGAAGGTGGAGGAACCCGGACTGGAGGCGATTGAGAGCAGAGTTGGAAGGAGGTGAAGTGATGGTTTGGGTGGTGGAGGACTGTTGAAGAGTTGGGCGCTGGCTGCTTGGTGGTTCCACTCCAACTCTTCAAACAGTTCAGACAGCACTGGGGGAGAAATGAGTTTGGAGTTTGTGAGAATTTGCCTTAGTTGGCCAGCTGCACTCACCCTCTCCTCAGGCGGGCTGAGACTGGCAATAGTATCCAGAGCCTTTCCCAGCTTCAGGAAAAAATCCCTCAGGGTGTCCAGACTGGGCTCTGCTGGGTCCATTGTGGTTGGTTCCTATTGTCAGGGTTTAGTTGTGGTTTGGAGGACCCAAATGCAGAGGCAGACAGGCTGAGGAGATTTCTGGGTAGTTTAATGGGGCAAAAACAGCAACAAAGGCAGGAATGCAAAAATCCAACTAATAATCAAAAGCAAACCAGAACTATGGAGACATCTGGGGAAAACCAAACACGAGGAGCCAGGGAGAGACGAGGAACGTGGACAACAGCATGGGAGGACAGCAAAGACAAGGAACCAACAAAGAGTGAGAGCAGAGGGAGAGCATATATAGGAGAGAGAGACAAAGGGAGGGCTAACGAGCAGACAAGGAACAGGTGTGAGAGGAGACAATGAGGGAGCCAAGGGGAAAGGAACATACACACACACACAAGAGGGCAAAAGAGGACAACAGAAAAACATGAGAACTAATATAAATCTAGAAATACAACAAAACTGGAATTAGGCCAATAAATCTAGAAAACAAGGAGCAAAGAAAAGAACAGCAGAACCAAGACCATGACACTTTCTTTGGCTAGCTCTGTTGGACATACAGCACGTACTTGAAGGAGGAAAATAAACAGTTAGATACGGCAGAGGATTCGAAAATCTTAGTTGCCATAGTAATCTCCACTGTCTAAATAACGTGGGAGGAAGGAAAGCCCACAGGACCACTGCTCCTTAAACAGGTGGACAGAATAAAAGATTGAAGCTTTAAGTTTGGAGAAGACAATTAGTCTTTTTTATTTTCTAGGGCTGCAATTATTGATTATTTTGCAAATCGATTGATCTGACGATTATTCTTTTGATTACAGTTTTTTACAATTGCCATGACAGAGTTTTCAATACTTTTAACAATTTTCCAAAACTCTTAACACAGTTAGCTCTACATCTTCATGTGTAAGCTATAGTATTAACACATTTCTTGCTTTAACACATAATGCATACAATTAACACAAATTAAAAATGCTTAAACTCCTTTTACACACCAGCTCAAACAAGACCAAAACAGTAGAATTTTACGGCCAAACTTACCAATGCTTTAACACTGTATGTCAGAAAAGATAACACCACGTTCTGCACCTAACCTTACAGGCTAAAATCAAGGTGAACAACTCTTCATATTGAATTGAAATATATTTCTTGTATTTTATTCAATTGCTAATAAGAAACAGCTTATTGATCTTATGCAATTGTTGAAATCACAGCTGATTCCCATCTAGGAAGCACACTCAGGTTGATATTTCAATCATATGATTATATGTTGCCATGAGAGGAGCCAACATCACCATTTTTTTCTTTACAATTTTGATATAATTACTGCTCTATGTGGGTTCCTCTGTCAGCAAATGACATGTTTTACGGTCTCTATACTCCAGTTATTTCAATAATCTACTAATCATGATTTTTCCGATTAATTGTTTCAGTCACTATTTACACTTTAAAGTAGCAGCCATTCAAAATGGCCCTTCCAGTCAAATGCCAGCCGATGACAGCCCACTTCCCTGTAACTCCCAGCAGAATCCACTCCAACTTCCAGCCACTAGAGTGACCCTCTCCTTCTCCCCGGCATGCAGATCTTTTCCCACCCTTTCATTGAATTACAGGGTCTGACCAGGAGATGATGCTTCTCTTTAGATCTTATTGTCCATAAATCATGACTGAAAGGATATTTGAGGACAATTTGATGCTTAACCCTTTAAAGCCCGATCTAAGAATTAAACAAAACAAAAAAAATATCTTTTTTTTTTTGTTTGAAGTCCTTATTTGGCCTTTTAACAAAATATGTAAAAAAGAAAAAAACAGAAATACATTTTGGATATCAATAATTTATTACTATGCGATAAGTCAAGATTATTTTTTGTGTAGTCTTCTGCCCTCTGTTATCAGGTATATCTGATTGTATACAATAGGATTTTGAGCAAAGTTTTTACCATTAAATTATGCAAAAGGTGTCAGACGCAAAGTATTTCAGAAACTGTATGTATCAAATATGATACATTTGGCATTACAGGGTTAAAAAGAAATGGTAGGGGACCAGCCAAGGGCCCATCAAGGAAAGTGGGAAAATTTTTACTTTCTGCTAGTGTATTCCAAGGCTTTACTCTCCTGCCTGTCCTCAGTGGAAGAAATATTGAAAATCTTTCGGAATATCGTTGCTCTTTTCGTGTTTTTTTTTAACTGGTCTCAAAGTTACACTTCTTATCCCATTTCAGACATTTAAGTGTCTTTCTTTACAATTGGTTCTAGAAAACAGAGATTAAAACATAGCAGAGAAGTCAACGGAGATTTGGGTTTTAACTTTCTAAACGTATTTTATG